>NW_002987344.1:158611-161844 GCF_000006295.1 Pediculus humanus corporis
AATAATAATAATAATAATAATAATAATAATAATAGTAATTTAGAATAATATATATCATCGTTGCCATTTTAATAATTGTAATACGTAAAAAAATGATAATAATAATAATAATTATTATTATTATTTTAACCCAATTTTTAATTATATAACGACGTAACGTATCTCTCTCTCTCTCTCTTTATTGCGTATAAATTTTCTTTAAAAAAAAAAAAAAGGAAAACATTAATAATAATAATAATAATAATAATAATAATAATAATAATAATAATAGTAGTAGTAGTAGTAGTCAAATTTTATGAATGAATTTTTAAATAATTATTAAAAAACAATTTTGTGTGCACGTAAAATCACGTCCGAATATTATTATCGTCGTACAATTTCCGGTTTTAACGATCCCTCCGCATCGTAATAATTTATTTAAAAAAAAAAAAAAATGAATTCGCCCAAGGTTTTACGTCTTCTAATTCCACGATTATAATCCTAATTATCATTATTATTATTATTATTTAAAAGAATTTTACTTTTTTTCTTTTATTTATTTATTCATCCGTTTTAAAAATTATTATTATTATTTTTAAATTTTCTTTTCCCGGGAGTTTTCATCATGAAAACTTTTTTTTCTCGCTCGTCGATTTTTCAATTTCTCGCGTAAATTTTTTTTTTTAAAACGAAAAATAATTTAATTTTATACGACGACGACGACGACGACGACGTTGATGATGATAATAATAATGATGATGATGATGATGATGATGATAAAATAGGCGTCGAATTAAATAAATTGAATAACTAATCAAGGTATATATTTTATTATTTCACAATTTACTTGAATTTCTTGTTTAAAAAAAACTTTTTCCTCTTTTACAATCATCTTTACAAAATCATCATCATCATCATCATCACCGCGACGACAACAAGTCAATATTATTATTATTATTATTATTCATTTAAAAAGTAAAATGTATATGTAAAAATTATGCGTGTGCATAAGAATTAAAGAGTGCCATTTATTTAAACTCATTGAAAATTTAAATGTTATGTGTAAATAGAGAGAGACAGTGAGAGAAAGAGTGAGAGAGAGTGAGAGAGAGAGAGTGAGAGAGAGAGAGAGAGAGAGAGAGAGAGAGAGAGTGAGAGAGAGAGAGTTGGTATTAAGATTTTTTTTTTTTGGCATTTGAAAAAACTTTTTTATTATTATTATCGTTTTACGATTGATATTCAGTAAACGCATTGAGAAAATTTATTAATAGAGGAATGTGTCGGCCATTTTGTGTTCGTATCATAAAACTAACGACGAACTCATTTTTAATGAATGAAAATTTTTGTTTTCTTTTTTAATTAATTTATTCTATTATGTTTTAAACACAAAATATAACTAATAACTCTTATTTTGTTCAGACATTGAGAATATCACTCGATTATTATTATTATTATTATTATTATTATCATTAAAATTCGTTGTGTTTTTTTTTTTTAAATACACGTGAGACGTGGAAAGGGGAGAGAGGGAGGGAGGGAAGGGGGAAAGGGATAAAAAGTTGAAATTTAATAACGAATAATAATTTAAATATTTAAAAGTTTCGAATAAGTTTAAGGGAAATTATATATATAATTTTGTTTCTTTTTTTTTTTTTTTTTTTTAATTCAAAACTGATAAATTATTTATTTTACGGAAAAAGTTTTTTGTTTTTTTTTTTTTTTTTTATTCACGTATGGTGGTATATAAAATTTTTTTACCGGAAAAACTTTTTTTTTTTCATCACGATAATTTTATAAAATTTAATTTATTACTAAATTAGAGTCATTATTATTATTATTATTATCCACCATTAAACACGACAAGGCTACTTGTCGGAGTTTTTAAGTATTTATCCGAGGTTTCTACCCGATTCCTTAGGGACAAATACTCGAATTTCGGTGGTGCCACTTATTATAAGATAGCACCACATCAATTCTTGAAGGTCTTCCTGAGTCCGTCTTTTTCGATGGGAACGATTTGTCTCCTGAACTGGGCTCCGGTGACTAACATCTTTGGAGTGGCCAGGGTCAGAAGCAGTGAAATTCACGTTCTCGTCGAGCTGCCTCAGGTCGACAGTAGAACAAGATTTTGTTTTTTTTGGTTCTTACTTTGTCTTGTTCTCATTTTTTTTGCTCTTTTTAAGCCAACAGCACGTGGCGTTCTCAAACGGTCACCCATCCAAGTTTGCACCACGCCCGATGCTGCTTAACTTCGGTGATCGTACGGGAACCGGTGTGACCAGCACGCTATGGCCGTTGGCTTTTATTATTATTATTATTATTATTATTATTATTATTATTAATTTACTTTTAAACACGACAAGGTTTCCCGTGCTCGTTTGTATTTTTCCCGAAATTTATTCCGGGTCTGCATCCGATTCCTTAGGGATGAATGTTCGAATATCGGTCATTTTACTACTTTCTGTAGGGGTTTCTTCTTCAAATTTTCTTTTCATTGAATGTGGTGGCATACATGGCTCCTAATGATGCTCCCACGGGAATAGTTTCTGTCTTTACTCCCCACATCCTGGATATTTGAGCCTTTTTTCCGCTTCTTACCGGATACTTTAATTAGTTTACAACTTTTTTTTAAAAATTATGCTTCTGAGAATGATATCCGGTTTGTTGGGGCTGTCACAGGTTGAGTTTGTTGATCGTACAAAGTACCCGTTGTTTTAGTAAAGCTGTACGGTTGTGATAAACGCTTCCTCCGTTTCCAATTTTTTAGTTTCCCGAATTTAGTTTTCCGAAAGAATTCCCCTTCCATCTCCACTGATTGGACTAAGATGGGATGCTGTCGATGGAATTCCATGCATTCAGGCTCTATCGTAGATCTATCTGCATCAGCTCTTTGCATGCAACGCACCACTCTTATCAGTATTTTCCATATTCTTCGGTCCAGGTCTGTCATTTTCCGACTACAATATAAGGCTAAGTATATTGTACCTCGATCCAGAATCCAGTTTCTTAATAAATCCCTCTTCAATTATTATTATTATTATTATTCATTTTTATTTATCTGATACGGATGGAAAAAATAAAAAACTCGAGAAGTGCAATTTCAAACGGGGGGAGGGGGGGTAGAGGGAGAGAAGGAGGGAGGAGTGAGGGGGAAAAATGAAAATGGCAAAACAAACTTTTTTCTTTTATTCATTATTAAAATTTCGTATTAATTATCTCGAGAGTCTTCTTTATATTATGTTTATTATTATTAT
>NW_002987344.1:161864-165132 GCF_000006295.1 Pediculus humanus corporis
TCTTTCCTTATGTTTTCCTTTTGGAATAAATACCTCAATTAATAATTCGTATTATTTTAACTCGAAAATATATATTTTAATTAGAAAGAAAAAAAAATAATCATTTCAAAATTTATTTTAATTACAATAATAATAATAATAATAATAAAAATCGATTCTTTTCTCGTTTTTTACTTTTTAAAAAAAAAAAAATATGCGAATTATCATCATCATCATCATCATTATTATTCATTTAAAAAAAAAAAAAAAAAAAAAAGTTTTTCTTATAAATTGAAAAATTTTTTTTATGAGAATATACGTATAATGGAAATTAAAAAATTTATGCGTGTGCGTGTTCGTGTGTGCGTGTTTGTGTGCGTGTGTGTGTGTGTGTGTATGGTTGGAGAGGAAGGAAGGAAATAAGCAGAAGACAAAGAAAAATTCTGAGGGTTATTAAGCCGATTAGGAAAACATTATTTATTTAGTTATTTAATATTTCGTTCATTAAAAAAAAAAAAAAAAAAAATGGCGGTTTAACAGAAAAAACCGGATGTTAATTTTTTTTTTTAAATAAAAATATGTGTAATTAATTACGCATAAACGAAAGTAAAAGTTTATTTATTTATTTATTTATTTATTAAAAACAAGATTTTAATTTTTATCATTTTGATATAATTAAACGTTTAAACAACAACGAAAAAAAAGGAAATAAAAAATTTTACAACGAGAACGTGGCATTAACCTTTATTTTATTTTATTTAACGGTCGTTTTTACAAAAACAAATTTTGTTTTAAATCCGATTTACCAAACAACCAAACAAACAAACAGACAAAAATTTGTCAACCGTAATTATTAATTCTTTTTTTTTGAAATTTTTTTTCTAGAACATTCCAGTTTACAAATTCATTCATTCATTCTCATTTTATTTTTCTTACTAATAATAATAATAATAATATTTTTCATATTTATCTTATATATAATATTCTTTTGTTATTCTGAAATTTTTTTTTTCTTTTTTTCCAGTGAGAAAACATGAGAGAATTTTTCGGTTAACCAAGTGTGTGAGAGAGAGAAAGAGAAAGATAAAGAAAAAATGAAAAAGAAAGAAAGAGAGAGAGAGAGAGAGAGGGAAAGAAACGTTTATATCATAACTCACATAAAATTTATAACCTTGTTTCATATTAATCCACTTGTATTTTTATTATTATTATTATTATTAATAATAATAATTCTACCATTAATATTATTATTATTATTGTCTTTTTCTTTTGATGTCATAGTTTCTTTTTTTTTTTTATGAAAGCGAAGATGATTTCGTAACTTTTATTTTTTAAAAGAATTTCATATTTCCCCCCCTCCCCCCGTTAATAAATACTATAATTCTCAACGGTTGAGTGAATTATTATTATTATTATTATTTTCGTTTCCCACCAATGAATTCGTTCTCAATGTTTGATTACAATTTTTTAAAATTCTTAAAACATAATAAACATAAAAAAAAGTAAAATAAAATTTCATTAAAAAAATTTTTTTTTTTTTTTTTTTAAACTGTTTCATTATTATCATTATCATTATTATTATTATTATTAACTTTTGTTATTTCTTTTCAAGGTGGCGGTGTGGTGGTGGTGGTAATGGTGGTAGCAGTGTTCAATTTCAAAACAAAAAACACGTTCACATTTTTACACGATTGTTGTTCTACTTTACTCTTGTATACTTACATTAGAAAACTTTCTTGTTGTTTACGTACATAATAACGTCACGTGACTAATTATTATCATCATTATTTATTATAAACTTTTACGTTATTTTATTTTATATTTTTTCCCCCGTTTTTTTTTCCCCGTACGACATCCAAATAAAAATATCCAGGTATCAGACATTCTGACGTCATAAAAAATAAACATAACGTAACGTGTAATCATCTACGTTATGACGTAATCAATCAATTTATTAATGTGAAACGGTTAATTAATTTTTTTTTTTTTTTGTTTCTGTTTCAGGGTGTATCGAGTCGTCCGAGTAAAACGTTCAAAATAAAACAAAAACAAAAAAAACATGAAAACATAAAAGTGAGTGAGTTAGTGTAAGTGTTTTGTTATGTGATGACGTCGACGACTTAAAAGTTGTTATGATAAAGAAAAAAATTTATTTATTTTTTTTGTGTGTTCTACAAAGTGATAAAAAGTGAAAGAGAAATAAAAAAAAATTTTTTGTTTTTCGGATAACCCATCATCATCATTTTTAAAACATAATCGAAACAACAAAAACTACTCGAAAATTTACTTTAGAAAAAAAAAAAAAAAAAAAAAACAAACGAACGTGAAATGTTGATAATTCACGTAAGGTAAACATATACGTATGATATAAAAACCGACAAGTGTATTATAACTATGACGTCACCGTTGACTTTCTTGTTTTTGGTTTCACTTTCATCTCCGTCCTGGCAACAACAAGGTGAGTTTCAAAAAAATGATTCAATAATTTACATATATATATATAATCTTCCAGAATGTTCGTTTTCGTATTAAATTTCCTCGTTTTGTTGGGGGAGGGGAGGGGAGGGGAGGGGGCGAGGAAAAATGAAAATTTTCCATTGCGACACGTTAATATATCGGTCGCGACCTTTTCGACTAATGAGTACTAAAACTACTACCTTAAGAAATTTTTTTATCGATTGATAAAAATGTCGTCATACTTGCATTTAACGGTTTTTATTTTTCGGTAAAACCCGAATCGATTAATCGATCGATCGATCAATCGAACGATTATTGAAAAATTTTCATTACAAACAAAAAAAAAAAAAAAATTTGTTGATTCATTTTATTAACTTACCCATTTTTTTTTTTTTTTTTTTATTAATTTTATTATTTTATTTTATTTTTTTATAACGTAGCGTCGTCTGCTACTTTCCAATTTATAATTATTACGTCATCAAATATGCGAGGTCGATAAGTAGGTGTTAAAATTATTTTGTGTTTCATATATATATATAGGAGTTTCGGCCTTTATTCGATTCGCATTTTGCAAAAAAAAAAAAAAAAAAAATGGGCGTTGTTAAAAAAATTTATTAATAATAATAATAATAATAATAAAATCTCGGTATTATTTTTTACGTAAGACAAACAACAACCGAAAAACAACCGACAAAAAAAAATTTTTAATTATTATTATTAATCGGAAACGAATAAATTCTTACGAACCTGAAAAAAATTTTTTTTTTTTTTTACCACGGTTGTTGTTGTAGTTGTCTGTTTGTTTTGTTTGTTTGTTTGTTTGTTTGCGTGA
>NW_002987344.1:165392-192136 GCF_000006295.1 Pediculus humanus corporis
ACTTTGGATTTTATTTAAAATCTTAACATATCCGGATTTTGTTATTATTGTTATTGTTGTTGTTGTTGTTGTTGTGTTTGTGTTTGTTGCGTTTGTACAAAATTTTCAACTCTTACATGACCCTCAAAAACCGGATTTAAATAAATTTCAAATAGTTAGTTTGTCTAACGTCTGTAACGTTAAATAAAAAATTTTTTATTTAAAAAAAAAAACCAACCCCACCTAAAAATACAGAAAAGAAATTAATTAGGTTAAAAGTATAAAATATTAATAATGATAATGATAATAATGATAATGATAATGTCGAAACGACACGAATATTCAATAATAATAAATTTATAATCCACGTTAATGTTTTTAATTATTTATAAAACCACGTGACGTGCACGCACTCACGCACGGACACACTCACACCGCTACAACAACAACAACAACCATCACCGACGTTTTTTTTTTTGTTTTTTTATGCAACAAGTTGACCATTGATTCGAAAAAAAAAAAAAAGAAAATTTAATTTTATTATTATTATTATTATTATTATTATTATTATTATTATTAAGAGCCACACGATTGTTCGATAAAAATAAAAACAACCGCAATATTATCTAAAGACACGTCGCGCTCACTTCACCGACGTGTAATTATTATTATTATTGCATAAAAATAAAAAAAATTTTATGATTTTAATTTTTTTTTTTTTTTTTTCTAATCTCACGTACTACATAAGTTTCGAAAAATATAATGTGTCCTAACTAATAATAATAATTATAATAATAATAATAATAATAATAATAATAATAATGATGATGATGATGATGATGATGATGAAACAATAAAAAAAAAAAAGGAGAAAAACAGGGTTTTTCAAAAGAAAATTTTTTTTTTTTTTAAATTAATTTAAGATGAAATGTTTCATTGTTTTTATTTCATGTTGCTAATATTAATAATAATGATGATGATGATGATGATAATAATAATAATCGATGGGAAAAATGTTTAGGGCCCTAAAAAATTTATTCAAAACGTTCACGTTTACGGTAAAGTTATTAAAAAATTAATTAATTAATTAAAATTAAAAATGATATCATTATTATTATTATTACTACTACTACTACTTTGTTCGCGTATTAAATAATTTAAAAGGCATTCGAATGAAATAAAACGAAAACATAAAAATAACAGCAACAACAACAAACAAACAAACAAACAAAACAAAAAAAACCCATAAATTTTTTTTTTACGTCTAATAAAAATAAAATAGGAAAAAACATCCAAATTTATTTAAATAAATAAAATACATTGAAAAGAAAAAGAGTAAAAAGAGTAAAAAGAAAACGAATGATGATGATAATAATAATAATAATACGTAGGAAATGAAATAATAATAATAATAATGATGATGAAAATGATGATGAAAAAAAATTCACGTTAAAAAAACGTTTATTTTTCAAACTGTTTTTTTTTTTTTGTTTTTCAAAAAAAAAAAAAAAAAAAAAAATTCTTTGGGTAACAACTTGTAGTCGGTATTTGACCTTTGAACTCATTCCGGTTTCAACATGAGAATTAATTACGACAACAACAACTTATTTCTCGGTTTTTTAAAAAGGGAGTAAAAAAAAAAAAAAAAAAAAAAAAAAATTTTCTTATAGTTCGTAAGAATTTATTCGTTTCCGATTAATAATAATAATAATAATAATAATAATAATAATAATAATTTAAAATTTTTTTTGTTGGTTGTTGTTTGTCTTATGTTTGTCTTAAGTAAAAAAATAATACCGAAACTTTATTGTTATCATTATTATTAATAAATTTTTAACAAGCCCCCCCCCTTTTTTTTTTACCAAGGAATCGTGTTGTTGTTGTTGTTGTCTGTTTGTTCGTTTGTTTGTTTGTCTGCTTGTTTGGGTGATGCGACAGTAAAGTTTATATGCATAATAAAAACCGAAAAAAAAAAAAAATTTTCTTTTTTTTTTTTTTTTAATCCGATACTGACGTAACAAACGCGAAAACTTTTTGCCCACTTTTTTTTTTTTTTTAACACATCCCTCGGGATAAATTTTTAAAAAAATCCTGGACTCACTCACGCACACATACACGCACGCACTCACCTTGTTATGACGTATTTGCGTTTTAAAAAAACTTATTAAAGTGTCATTCGTGTGTGCGTGTGCGTGTGCGTGCGTGTTGCAAGGCTCTAATTAATTTTAATAGAAATGAAAGTGTAATTTACTCTAGAAATTATTATTATTATTATCATTATTATTATTATTATCATTATCATTATCATTATCAATTCTAATTTTTTCTCATTAATAACTAATAATATAATTGAATTGAAAACCGGAAATTATTTCATTTTTTTAAAATGAGTTTTAAGGACTTTTCTTTTTTTCCCTAGCGAGATCCGGGTGCATTTTATATATTTATCAGGTGTAGTAGTAGAGTGTCAAGGAGGTTTTCTTTTGAATCATTCAATATGACTCTGACTAAATACACGACAATATGTATTTTCTAACCTCGGGGATAATTTTTAACAATAATAATAAAAAAGTTTGCATTACGTAAATTTTAATAATAATAATAATTCGATATGAGAGAATAAAAACTTTTTTTTTTTTTTTTTTTTTTTTAAAAAAAAAACGAATTTTTTACGTGGCGGTAGATAATAATAAAAAAATTATAAAAAATCTCATCGAATTTCCTTCTTTTGGTTCGGTGAATTATATAATATTACACAACTACATGTATATATGCAAAATAAGTTGGCCGCACTGATTACAAAAAAAAATTAAATTCTAATGACACGCATCATTGAACACATCAAATTCCTTTTACTTTTTATGATTTAAAAAAAAAAAAAACTAATCGTGTCAAGGATTAGAAAACAGATGAAAATAAAAAATAAAAAATTTTTTTCCAAAAAACTTTTTCCGAGAAAAAAAAAAATATTCAATCATCATCATCATCATCATCATTTTACCACATTATTAATAATAATAATAATAATAATAATAATAATAATGATGATGATGATAATTTAAAGGACGATCCTTTCGATTCGTTAATACAATTCCTATTAAAAAAAAAAAAAAAAAATTTGGCATTAACCGCAAAAAAAAAAAAAAAAAAAAAATTTCATCGTGGAAATAGAATAAAAAAAAAACGGACGTGGTAGGATTTTAATTAACATAAAAGTTTAAGGTCTGTGTTATTATCGTAACGTACCGTAAAATTGATACAAAAACGAAATGATGACGTTTCAATAATTATAATAATAATAATCATATTAATTGATAATGATAATAATAATAATAGTTAATGATAATAATAATGATGATGATAATAATAATAATAACGGCATTCTAAATTTTACGAAATATAAATTTGAAAAAAAAAAAAAAAAAAAAAATTTCCTTCTTTTTCTTCTTTCATTTATTCGTATTATTAATAATTTATTTTAATTATTAAATTTTCCGACGACGACGATGATGATAATAATAATAATGATGATGATGATGATGATGATGATGAGTAAGTTTGATAATTAAAAAAAAAAAAAAAAATTTCGTATTATTTTTAAAGAAATCAAATCGATTTGATTGATTTTATTTTATTTTATTCGTAAAAAAAAAAAACTTTTCCCGTTTCCGGTTAACTTTACCGGAAAAAGAAAAATCCGTAAAAAATAATTTTTTTTTTTTTTTAATAAAATAAAAATTAAAACTTTTTGAAAAAGGTCTTGCCGATAGGGATGGGGGGGGGAAGAAAAAGAAAAAAAAATGTCGTACGTTTATAAAAAAATTTTTTTTAAATTTTGTCTTCTTCCACGACGATGATAGTAATAATAATGATGATTATGTTTTTAAAAAAAAAACATGAGAAAACGGGGCACGTGAATTTCAATTAAATTTTTCCCACAATTTTTTTTTTTTTTTTTTTTAACCTCAATCGACGTCGTCTCCCCTTTTCGACGATTTCAACAAAATGGCTTCCTTTTTTTTTAAAATTCAATTTTTGTTTCAAAGAAATCAAAAAAAAAAATATTCCGACGGGGGGAAAAAAAAAATATATATAAAATTTTCCTTATACCGTTTCCGGTTTTTCAACCCCTCACTCACTCACCCCCATTTCCTTTTCTTTATCCCCTTACTTGTTACACATCCCTCGTTATCAAAGGACGTAGATCGTGGGCTTAATCAATTATTTCCATTATCATCATCATCATCATCGTCATCATCATTATCATCATCATTATCATTATTATCGTTTCGTTTCGTTTTGTATTTGATTTATTGATCTTTTATATTTTATTGCCACGACTTTGTTTTAAATTAACTTAACGACCAACCAGATGTTAACGTTAACGTTTTTTCTTTTCATTGTTTCCCTTTTTCCTCCTTAATAAAATTCTCTTATTTATTATTATTATTATTATTATTATTATTATTATTATTATTATTATTATTATTATTATTATTATTGTTTTTCCCCATCCCTCTCTCTCTCTCCCTCTCTCTCTCTCTCATATTACGCAATAAATACATATTTTTCTCTCTGTTTATCACATATATATACATATTAATATTAAACTTAATTAGAGTTTTTTTTTTTTTTTTTTTTTTAATTTTCTCAATTTTATGATGCAAGACCGCCATCATCATCATCATCATCATCATCATCATCATCATCATTGAGTTTTCTATTTATTTTTCTTTATCATTATTATTATTTTTATCTCACGGAATGAGAGAGAAAGAGAGAGAGAGAGAGAAAATAATTTTTTTTCATATCGACAAAAAAAAAAAATGACCTCGTTTTCGGATACCGTAACGTAACATTAATTAATTATTATTATTATTATTATTACTTTTTTGGTAAATTTTACTTGTTCGGTTGTTTGGTTGTTGAGTCGAAAAAAGAAGAAAATGTGGACGCCATTTTTAAATAAACAGGGCGTACAACGTAATTTTGTTGTTAAAAAACGAATTTCGAAAATATCCATAAAAATGAGGAGGGCGGGCGGGCGGGCGGGGGGAAATTATAAATGATTCGCACTTTAAATTATATTAATTACTCTTTTAATGATAATGATGATGATGATGATGATGATGATGACGCTGCGTTTAGATTTGAAGAGTAAATTTTTTTTTAATCAAAAATTTACGATGTTTATTAACCGTTACGAAGAAATAAATCCAATTCGTTTTTATATTCGATTATATATATTATTGAAAAATTATCGAAAACGTTTCGTTCAGACGTTTCCGGATTAAATTTTTATATATAAGAAAATGTAATTAAAATAATCGCTAGAGACACGACAACGGCTTTTAGCTAAAAAAAAATTTTTTTTTTTTCATCAAGCAATAAAACTTTTAACGTGGAAAGAGAGAAAGAGAGAGAAAGAGAAAATGGGAAAAAATCGTCGAATAAGAAACGATTATATTCCTTTCATCCACTTCCAAACAGTCTGAAAACAAACGTGGAAATAGAAATAGTGTTTATCAACACCAAATGAGAAAACTTGTTTTAAAAAAAAAAAAAAAAAATTTAAAGGTTTTTCAAAAAGGTTAAACAAATTAATAAAATATTATGCGCGATTTTTTTGCTCGAAAAAAAGAGAGAAAAAAGAGAAACAGAAAAGAAAGAGAGAGAAAAACAAAGAAAGAATAGAAAGGGAGAGAGACACATAAGAAAGAAAAAGAACAGAAAAGAAAGAGAGACACAGAGAGAGGAGAGAGAAAAAAGAGAAGAGAGAGGGAGAGAGACATATACACACACACGCACGCACACAAAGAGAGAGAGATGAAGGACAGAGAGAAATAGAAAAAAGAGTGAGGCAGACAGAAGAGAAGAAAAAGATAAAAAACAGAGGGGAGAGAGAGAGGAAGAGATAGACAAAAAAAGAACGAAAGAAGAAGAGAAAAAAAAGGGAGAGGAGAGAGAAAGCAGTAAAACAAAAAAGAGAGAGATACACAAAGACGGACAAGTGAAAGAGAAACAAAGAATGAGAGAGAGAGAGAGAGAGAACAGAAAAAAATTAAAAGAGAGAGATAGAGAGAGAACAGAAAAAAATTAAAAGAGAGAGATAGAGAGAGAACAGAAAAAAATTAAAAGAGAGAGAGAGAGAAAGGAAATGACAAAAAAAAAAAGTTACATAAATCTTTATATACATATGAAAAATTTATTTAAAATTTTTTTGTCTTTAAGCAACGCATAAGAATGCGGTTGTCGTTGTCGTTGTTTTTGTTTTTGTTGTCATTTTCGCCGTCGTAAAAGGCTTCGAAAAATGATTAATAAGTAAATCGGGTCATAACAAACAATGAATAACAAAAAAAAAAAAAAAAAAACTTCCATTGTATCCGCGTGTAAAAGAAGAACAAACATTCGTGAAAGTAGTAAAGAATCACTTTCCAATAGAAATAAAAACAAACAGACAAGAAAATGTTTTGTTGTTGTTGTTGTTGTTTAATAGATGGGTAATTAAACATTCTAATGACACGTCTCACGGGTTTCAATTATTATTGTTAAAACAAGAATATATATATATATATATATATATATATATATATATATAGGAAAATATAATTAGTATTATTTATGTTAATGTTAATTCATGAATGAACATCACATTTGGTTTTCATTTTTTTTGACTACTTCCGGTTTTTTATGTTTTGCACGAATCACGTCTTCTGCTTTTTTTTTAAAATTTCGTGAGCGTTTTTTTGTTTTTATAAAAACGTTTGTAACAAACAAAAAGAATTTTATAAAAATATTTTTTTTTTTTTTAACGGTCGTTATTTAAAAAACAAAAAAAACGTGAAATTTTTTTCTTCTTTCACGATAAGTTTTAAAAGGTTTTTTCTAACACACGTGGAAGCAGTAACTCAAAACCGGAAATTTTATTTATTCGTGATGCGATATTAGGTTGAAAGCTTTTCAACAGGTTACGGTTTATTTAATATTCGATAAAATTCATTTTTTCTTTCCCCTCCCCCCAACCTGCCCCTCTCCCCATTTTTTTTTTTTTACGATTAACACAAGAAAAAGAAAAATATAAAATTTTCCATTTTCTCCCCCCATTTTTTTCCATTTAGTTTTTTCCTTTTTTCCTTCCTTCCTTTTTTTCGAACGCGTCCGATTCAATCAATAATTTAATTATAAACACGTTTTAATATATTTATTCTCGTGATCGACAAAAAAAAAATTTCCTAAGGGAGAAAACAAGAAAGTTCTGGAATTTTTTAAAAAAAAAAAAAAAAAACGTCATCATTTATAATAATAATAATGATTTTTCGTATACTAAATGGGATAAACGGTTAAATTTTTGATTTTTTTTTTGTTGAAAACAGACAAAAAAAAAAAAAATGGGAGGAAACATCAAAAGGCAATTTGTTATTATTGTTGTGCACTTGGAAGAGAGAGATACAGACAGAGAGGGAGGGAGGGAGGGAGTGAGAGAGGAGGGAGCGAGGGAGACAAATGGGAGATAGGGAGAAAGAGATAAAGAGAGAAGGAGACTACTGAAGATAGGAACAGGGAGAAAGAGAGAGAGAGAGAGAGAGACTAATGGGGATAGGGGGTTAGGAAGAAAAAATTAAAGAGAGAAAGGGAAAGAGAGTGAGACAGAGAGAGTGACTAATAGAAATGAGAGAAAAAGAGAAAGAGACAGAAAGGGAAACAAATGGAGATAGAAACAGAGACAAAAAAAGAGAGACTAATGGGCGTAGGAGGTTAGGGAGAAAAAGAAAAAGAGAGAGAGAAAGGGAAAGAGAGGGAGAGAGAGACTGATAGGGATAGAGAGAAAGAGAGAGAGAGAGACGTAGGAGATTAAAATCATTAAAGAGAATCGCGAATATAAAAGTTCAAAAGGTTTTTTTTAATATATATATATATATATATATATATATATATATATATATATATATATATATATATATATATACTTTCCGTACTCAAAAAGATAATAATAATAATACTAATGATGATAATAATAATAACATTCGGAAAAGGTTCAAAATTTAAATTTTAAGTGAAAATTTATGTTTTTCTATCAAAAAAAAAAAAAAAAACGTAAAAAACCTTTTTGTTTCATCGTCATCATCACATTCATTTTTAAATTGATGATAAATGTTTACACAAACACATAAAAAAAAATGGGGAAAAAAAATTTAACAACGTTTCCGGAAAATTGTTTTTAACCTTTGACACTGTACAAATGTAAAGGTGTGTGTGTGTGTGTGTGTGTGTGTGTGTGTGGACACGTGACCCATGCGTGACACATCGAAATCCGTGACAACTTTTATAAAAATTAATTCAAACGCCCGTGAAAAAAGTTTTTTTTTTCGGAAAATTACAAACCGACAATTAATAATAATAATATAAAATAAAATCGTCTGCTAATTTTTTTTAACTCGAACGTGAGGTTCGGTGAATAGAGATTGAAGGGGGTCACGTAAGAGAGGGGGGGGGTCAAAATCTCAAATCAAAAAAAAATTTTTTTTAATTATTTATTTTCGAATTCTCGTTTTTTTTTTTTCTACCTTTGTTATTTTCCTTCCATTCTTTCTTTCATTCATTTCCTTCCTTTGTCTTTGTTATTTTATTTCCTTTGTTTTCATTCGATCCTCCATTTTTTAATTTTGTTTGTCGTCTGCCAACCCCCACTCCAACGCCCTCACCCACACCACCGCCACCTTTTTTCATTTTTTTTTTTTTAACTTCTTTTGTACTCTTTGTTTTCTTTTTTCCCCTCATTTCTTCTTCTGCTGTGTCGAATTTTAATCTTCCAGGTTCCCCCCCCCTTTTTTTTCTTCTTCTTCTTTTTCTTTATTTTATTATTATTTGATCATTTTTTGATTTTTCCATTTTCAACCGTACGAATAATCAACGGATTCATTTTAAGAATTATCCCCCCCCTCAAAAAAAAAATCGTGACGGTTATCAAACAATAATAATAATAAATGAAAAGAATTTTAATTTTCGTGTGATTTTTTTTTCGGGGGGAGGGAAAATTTAATAAAAATTATTGTAATAATAATTTATTATTTCCAAAGAGGTTCGGATGAAACGTGTGTGAAAAAGATGGCGGCGGTGGTTGTGGCGATGGCGGATATTAAGAAATAAACCGGAAATAATTTTTAAAAAAAATTTTCTTTTTTTCATAATCACTATAAATATTTTAAATAAAAAAAAAAAAATCGTGTAAAATATTTGTCGTGTCGGAAGACACATAAAAAACGTAGTCGTACACGATTATGAATTTACGTGTAAGTAATAAATTCAATCGTAAAATTTCCTTTTATTATTATTATCTTTTATTTTATTTTTAACACTTCAACCGGAAAAAAAAAAAAAAAATTTTTTTTTTTTTTTTTAATAAAAAAAGGAAAAAATAAAATCGACAAAGGAAAAAATAATTTTTCGTTATGCGAAACTTGAAGATGAAATTTGATATGATAAAATTTAACGATATCGTATACGATAATAATAATAAATTTCTCTATACGTTCTCTCTCTCTCTCCATTTTTTTTTTTAACGGTTTTCCGTCGTGTAAATAACGTTTTAAAAAACGATAATTTTTTTTTTTTTTACGCGTAAAAATATTTTTAACGTGTCTCTTCTTACGTAACCCACGACAAAAAAAAAAATATTTAAAAAAAAAAAATTTTCGACCGTCAAGGCTGACAACATACAAAAAAAAAAAAAAAATTTTAATTATTCTCGCGCTTACGTTTCGATTCGATATGTAATTCAACTAAATAAACACGACATTTCATAATATTGGGTTGGCAAAAAGATAATTACGAATTTTTTAAGAAAACAAAAAGCGATTTATTAATTATGCAAAATTATTTTTATCTATTATATTATGTCCATTATTATTAATGACCTTTTGACATTTTTCGGGTAGTATCATTTTCCTTTTTTCATAAAGCTCTTTAGTTTTAGGAGCAAAAAACTGGTCCAATGCGGTTTTGACCTCATTGTCGTTTTGGAATTTTTGTCCGTTCAAAAAATTTTTTAGGGATCGGAAAAAATGATAATTATTTGGAGCTAGTTTGGGACTATATGGAGGGTGCAGCAAAACATCCCAGCCTAGCTCCAGTAGTTTTTGTCCAGTGGCTAAAGATGGGGAGGGCCTGGCATTATGGTAATGAAAGACAATTCCTTCGCTATTTGCTAGTTCCGGTCGTTTTTCTTGGATGGTACCATTTAAATTTGTCAATTGTCGAATGTAAACCTCTGAATTTATAGTCTGACTTCGTGGCAGCAGCTCAAAGTAGACTATGTCTTTGTAATCCCACCAAAATGATAACAATACCTTTTTTGGTGAATGTCAGTCTTAGAAGTTGTTGGTGCCTGTTTCCTTGCCTAGACCAGGATCTTTTTCTCAAAAAGTCATCATAGACAATGCACTTTTCATCTCCGCAGACCATTCTTTCAAAAAAGGGCCATTCGCATTGCGTTTAAGAAGCATATCGCAAAGACCAAGTCGCCTCGTTAACTAATGTTCCCCAAAGTAACGCATCAAGGTTTTTTTGGCACCCAAGACGCCGCAGAGTTTTTGACGCACGTATGTGACACATCTAGTTTCTTTACAATGTCCTTAGTCGAACTATGCCGATCATAATCAATGAGGGCCTTTATTTGCTCATCATTAACCTCCAATTAGCGCCCGGAGCGCTCCTCATTTTTCAAAGGAAAATCTCCAGAACGGAATTTCGCAAACCAGTTTTGACACTGCCGTTCTATTAAGGTTCCATCACCCTACACGGCCCACAACTTTTTATGAACTTGTGAAGCATTAACACCCTTTCAAAAATAAAAAAGGAAAATGTAGAGGAAATGCTCGCTTTGGCTCCCCATGTTTGAATGTCTTTTGCTCGCGCACTATTTAAGATTTGAATGAAATTTTGGTACCGAATGTTACAGAAAGAACCAAGTAATAACATACCAAAAGTTCATGTCTGTACAAAAACGTAAACGTACTCAAAAAAATGGACAAACTATCTGTTCGTAAAATCCGCAGTTACTTATTGGCCAACCCAATAATAATAATAATAATAATAATAATAATAATAATAATAATAATAATAATAATAATAATAATTTTTACCAAGATATTAAAATAAGAAAATTTTTTAAAATTATATTTATATTATTATTATTATTAAATCATTGAAACGGAAACGGAAACGATGCGTGTGCGCGTTTATTTACTTACACGATATCATCTCGTTTAACGTTTTTTTTTTTTTTTGTAAAAAAAAATTAAATTTAAATACTCGCGAGCGTCACTTTCCTCCTCCCCTTTCCTTTCTTTCTTCCCCCTTTCCCCTACTTCACATTCCTCACCCACTCACCCCCTTTTTATTTTTTAAAAAATTTTTAAAAGGAAAAGAATAAGTCACGTGACTCTGTTAAAAACGAAAAGTTTTGACCTGGTTTGTTTTAAAACTCGTAAGTAACGATGAGTTGTTTGTTTTGCAATGTTTGTTGTTGTTGTTGTTGCCTCCCGGTTATTTGGTTGTTTTCGAGTTTAATTATTACCGAGTTCACACGGGTTATTAAAAAAAATTTTTTTATTACAGTAATTTTTTTTTTTTCTTGAAAAAAATGCGCGAGCGCGCGCGCCCGCCATTTTCTCACGGGTGTGTTAAGTAATACGCCGCGTATTAATTAAAAAATTTTTTTTTTTTTTCAAAAATTTATTACCGCGAAAATTTTTTTTTTGGCGGGAAAATTTTTTTTTTTTGATTTTATGACGTCACATTAGAGTCGAATGAATTTCATTTTATGGTTATTTTCGGGGGAGGGAGGAGGATTTTATGGTTCTGACATTCTCGCGATGACGTTTATTTAATTTTATGTAATTAACGTATTTAATAATAAATGATGGGTATGCACTTGTCGTAACCGGAAACGGATGTTGTCGTTAAAAAAAAAAAAGTCGAACGTTATATTCAAAATATTAAAATCCCCCCCCCCCCAAAAAAAAAAAAAGGTTTTGTGGGAATCGTTAAAAAAAAAAAAATCGGGAGAGGGAAGGAGTGGGAATGAGAGTGGGAGAAAAAAAACTTTTAATTGCCTTTTTTTTAAAGAGGAAAGGAAGTACGTAGGGGGGGGAGGTACGTCAAAAGGGTGGATTTTTAAAAAAAAAAAAATGTTTTTGACGTTTTACGTTAAAAAAAGGGATTTTTTTTATTTTTTCCAAATGAATAATTTTGAAAATTATAAAATCATGATGATGATGATGATGATGATGATGATGATTAATTTTTCCCTTACGTAATAATTTAATAATGACGATGATGATGATGATAATCACGAGTGTATACGTGTGGGAATGAAAGTACGGATTTTTTTTTTACATGGATTTCATTTGTACCCACGCAATTATGACGTAATTATTGTGTTAACAAGACAACAGAGGGTTACGGCCTTTCACCGAATTATAAAAAAAAAGCGTAATCGACCGATGTAATAATATTACCGTAATTAATTATTATTATTATTATATCAATTTTATCGTATTGGGGGGCGGGGAAAAAAGAAAATATAGGAAGTGTCATGTCATTAATCTATATAAATTATTTCATCAAATTATGTGTAAATGTTTCGAATTCAATTTTTTTTCTTTTTTTTTTGATGGGGCGGGGGGAGAGGAAGGGTGGGGGAGAAAATGAGGTCAAAGTGAAAAAGTCAAAATTGGGATTTTTTAAAAAATAAATTTAATAATAAAAACCTTTGCTTTCTCTCACTTTCTTTCTTTCTTTTATCTTTAAAAAAAAAAAAAATTCTCTTCCCCAAAAAAATATGACGTCACACGGAAAAAATAATCGAATTTTGGCGGGAAATTTTTTTTAAAATTTTATTATTCATTTAAATTCTAAATTAATGATGACGATGACAATAATAATAATAGTATTAAATTAAAAATAAAAATAAAATTGGAAAGGTTTTTTTTTTTTTTTTTTAATACGAAATAAAAAATTTTAAATTTGTTTTTTCTTTTTTTCTAAAGTCACGTTTTTTTTTTTTTTTTTCGTACCGTGTTTCTAATTTATAAATAAATTTATATTTATATATAGATTTTACAAAAGTAAAATAAAATAAAAAAGAAAAGAAAGATGGAAGAAGGAAAAGAATAAATTGAATTTAAATAAAAATTTAAAGATGCCTTTTCAAAATTTTTTTTTTTTTTTATGAAAAGCTCATCAATTTCCTTCAGTCAATCAAACAATATTGTGTCGTTTTACATTTTATTCTTTTTTCCTTTTTTTTCTTTTTAAATTATTTTCCTGTATTTTCGCGAGAGGGAAAACGCGCACTTACGCACGCACACTCTTATTTTTTACTATTGCCACTGTTAAAACGTTACAAATTTTTGTAAAATAAAAATCAGACTCATTTCAGTCGCCTTCGATTATTAATTGCAAAAATTATTATTATTATTATTATTATTATTATTATTATTCGTTCGAGCAAACATAAGTTTAAACATCGTGATGAAACGCGGTTAGTGGGGAAAAGGGAGAGGGGCAGGGGGCGAGCACTCGTACATAAGAAAATGAAATGGCCGACGGCAATGCCAAATTTTTTTTTTTTCATTCACTCACTCACTCACTCACTCACTCACTGACTGAGACCTGACTACGATTCCGCCAACCTTGGCTTACCTATAATTTTTCACCTTTCACGATTACCTTAACCAACCGTATAGAAAGAAAAATTTCTAATCGATTATTTACAATATACACGTTGAATTTTTTCTAATTCCACGTTAAAAAAAAAAATTCCTCGATCGATCCGATCGAATTTAAATGTCAATAAGTTATGTATTACGTTGATTGCGTATTACTACCATTATTATTATTATTATAACGTTAAAATCATCATCATCATCATCATCATCATCATTATTATTATTATTATTTTTACATTCTTTTGGATGTTTGCGTGCGTGTTTTTTTTTTGCGGTGAAAAAACAATTTTTTTTACGGCAGGCCTTGATCAAAACTTGAATTTTTTTTTCTTTTTTTTTTTTTTTTTTAACCAATTTAATGTGTGTATTTATTATTATTATTATCATCATTATCATTATTATCAATTCATTCTTTTGTTAAGGTTAAGTGATAGGGAAATTCCAATCACCACCGAATGATAAGTTTTGAAAGAAAAATAAAAGAAAGAAAGAAAAACAATTTGGTGAGAGAGGCTACCTAGACTAAAGGAAAAATTATTATTATTATTATTATTATTTAATTAATAATATTTGCACATAATTCACACATTCGAGCACGCGCATTTACGCACACACACAAACGCAACCTTGCCTTTGCTTACGTATTACGTCACCACCAGGATATCAATGAACAAAAAAAAAAAAAAATTCGCAATGAAAATTTTTATTTATTTTTTTATTTATTGTAAACGTTAAAGTGAAACAAACGACGACGACAACAACAACAACAACAACCGGAATTCATCTTCATCATTTTACATTTATTTTAAACAAATATTTTTCCTTGTTAGTTATATTAACGCTTTTAAACGCTCACAGGGTCGGAATAAGAATACAATAAAAACAACCCGAAGAAAAAAAATAATTACCATAACACAAACGTTTGACATTGTTATTATTATTATTATTATTATTATTGTTATTTAACACGAAATAAATTTAGCATATAAATGAGAAATTATTATACGTGTCAATAGAGAGAGAAAGATGGGAAAATAAAACGTGGAAGGAAGAAAGAGGAAGCAGCAAAAAAAAAAAATTAATTTACCATCGAAACGGTCAATAAATGAACGTAAAAAATTATTTATCAATAATAAAACGTGGAAGGAGATAAAAAAAAAAAATTGGGTAAATGATGAAACGATGGGAAAATTTCGGGAAAAGAAAAATAAAATAATGTTTTTAGAGGGGGAGAGAAAGAGAGAGAGAGAGAGAGAGAAAGGAAAAAAAAAGGAAAATTGGTAAAACGTAACGTTATTCATCTAACAGCCATGTTTTTTTTTTTTTTTTTTTTTTCTTTGGGAATGAACCTTGTTGATTTTGTAACGAAAATTTCTCTCTCTCTCTCTCTCTCTGTCTCTTTTTCTCTTTTGAAATTTTTCATTTCTCTCACATTTTTTTTTCTTTTTTTTTTGATCTTTTTGCTGCGCGTAGGGAAAATGAAAAAAGTGAAAAAGTGAAAAAAAAAAAAGTCGAAAATTTCTTTTTTTTGTGTGTGTGTGTGTGTAATGCTAATGACTAAGGTGGTGGCATCGTTAAAAAAAAAAAAATTAATTACGATAATTACCACCAGGGGGATAATCGTTTTATGTAGAATTTTAACGACCGTTTCTATCTATTATCATTATTATTATTATTATTATTAGTAATATATATATATATATATATATATATATATGTGTGTGTGTGTGTATTATCGGAATAATTTTAAAATACGATTTTAAGATTTTCTTTAGTAATAAAAATTTTTTATCATTAAATTATTTCATCCCCCAACGACCACCTCGTATCTTCCACCTTCCATTCCCTACCACTGCTTTCATCATCATTATTATTTTCGTTTTTTTTTTTCGTTTCAGGTGAGTTAAAACCACGACGAATTTTTTTTTTTTCAATTACGTCATTTTCATTCGATAAAATGAAACGGGTAAGAATCGCAAAAAAAATTACTAACACCTGATAAATATCATTATTATGTAGATTATCCGATCGATAAATCAATAAAAAAAACTTTTACTCCCTCCTTCTCCTTCTCCTCCCCCCCTCTGCTAATTATCGCGTCCTAATTTTCACATCCGGTTTTTCCTTTTTTTTCTTTTACTAATTAAAAGTAAAAATAAATTTCACGACCATATCGATCGATAGAAATTAAAAAATTTTTTTTTTTTTATTATCATTATTATTATCATTATTATTTTTTTTGAAACGTCAAAGAATTTTTTCTCGTACGTTCTCTAACAAAACCATCATCGGATTTTATCGGGGAGGGGAAGGGGGAGAGGGAGAAAAATAAACAAAAGAAAAAAAAATGGCGGGAAATCACAGAGGGTGAGAGAGAAAGGAAAAGGAAATGGAAACCTGTCAGAAAAACTCGGGTTTCCTTTGACGAACAAGGGTTTCCCTTTTTGAAGAACGAACGAACGAACGAATGATTGAATGAATGAACGAATGAATGAATGAATGAATGAATGAATGACAATTGAAATAACTGACCAAATATTTCGATTTAAAAAAAATTTTTTCCAGGTGAATTTCAAGGTAAACCCCGCAGGTACCGCCTTCCCTTTCTCTTCCTCCTCCCCCTACCCCTAACGGATTTTTATCGTTATCAAAATTACGTCTCTCTCTCTCTCTTTTATCTTTCGTCAGGACATGTCGTTTTTAATTTTTTTTCTTTCTTTCCCCCCCCCCCTCGAGCCATCCATCCATCGTGTTTACGAATTTTCTTTAAAAATTACCTCAAAGCGTTCACTTCTTTGTTATCATTTCTAACGACGTCCTTTTCGTAACGAAACAAAATAATAATAATAATAATTTATATATATCCAAGGTCGAATAACATAAATTTAATTACGAATCCTCGTCGTCGTCGTCGTCGTCTACGGTCGCCATTTTACTTTTTTTTTTTTGTTATAATAAATTTTTCTTTCAACATTCATCATCATTATTTATTCCACACTTCATTATGTTTTGACTCTTGATTTCTTTCTCTCTCTCTCCCTCTACCTCTCTCTTTTCCCCCCTCCCCTGCCCTCCGATTTCCATCCTCCTTTTACTACCACCACCACCACCACCATCCTGGTTTTCTCATTTCCTTGACAACCTTTTGTGTGTACCTTTTATCACGAATTATCATCATTTTTTATTTATTTGTAAATTAAAAAAAAAAAAAAAAAACGATAAAATCGTGCGCCCCCCCTCCTCCTCCACCCCCTCTCTCTCGTTCATTCGTTATTATTATTATTTATTGTAAACGGATTCAAATTAAAAAATGATTGATTGATTGAATGAGATTTTATTCTTTCTTTCTTTCTTTCTTACCATTAAAAGTCGTGTAATTGGATTATTCACGTTCTTTCACATAATTTCATATTTATTATTATTATGATTATTATCATTATTATCCTTATTATTATTATTATTATTATTATTATTATTAAAGAAAACTTTCTTATTGTGTTCTCGAATCCATTGTTGTTACAATTTTGCGTAATTAAAAGATGCTTGCGGAGACAAGTTTTTTTCTTTTTTTCGGTTAAATTATTGACGTGTCCCTTTTATTTTTTTTTTTACATTAAATTATTATTATTATTATTATTATTATTATCATCGTCGTCGTCGTCGTAATTTTTACTTTCACTTTTACGCGCGAAATATTTTGCTCGCGTGCATTTGGGTCGATTTAAAAATTGTACCACGTCGGCCATTTAAAATATGAATTTGATTTGTATACATTTAAAACTATTTCAAATCCTTTTTCTTGTCATCATTATTATTATTATTATTTGCATTTGTGCTTAATTATATAATTATTATTATTATCATCGTCATCGTCAATCGAAAACCGAACTTTCAATTGAAATTTTCTTTTGTTAAAAAAATAAATAAATAAATATTTATTCGAAAATTCTGTCTGTCCTCGTTTTACGAACGACGACGACGTTTCGATTTTTTCTTTATTATTATTCTTTATCATTAACATTATTATTATTATTATTAAATTTCGACCGTAATTCAAACCGCTGCAAATCGTTGTAACGTTTTCGAAAAAATGTTTTTTTTTTACAAAAATTAGTTTTATACTAAATATTTGTAGTTTTCGAGAGAAAATCGTGAAAAAGAAATTGAAAAATGTAATTTAAAATCCATAACAGGAAACGAACAGATAGAGAGGAAGATATGAAGAAAAAGATAACGGCAGAAAGAGCAAGAGAAAGAAAGAGAGAGAGAGAGAAAGAGAGAGAGAGAAAGAAAGAGAGAGAGACATAGAATTAAACACATACAAACTACAACAGACGTAAAGTTGTAAAATGTAAGGGAGAAAAAGAGGTAGAAAGATGGGAAGAGAGAGAGAGACAGCGAGAAAGAGAGAGAAAGATTAGGAGAGAAAGAAAAAGAGAAAGAAAATGACAGAAAGAAAGAGAGAGACCTAGAGTTAAACACAACAGCTTGTAAAACACAGGGAGCATAAGCACAACAAAAATTGCAAGTTGCGTAAGCGAGAGAAAGAGAGAAACAACGAGAAAAAGAGAGAGAGAGAAAAGAGAGGAAAAAGATATTTTCTTACGCTTCTTAATTTAATAATTTCCGATTATTTTTCAGAAAAATTATTTTCCCATTTCAAATTTTTATTATTATTATTATTATTTTAATATAATTTAAATATATAAGTATTCGTTCGATATATTATCACATAAATCCTCCTCCTCCCCCCCCAATTTATTTAGTATAACCGTAAACAACCCCCTTTTTATTATTAATATCACTTATAAGAAAAATTTAATAATAATAATAATAATAATAATAATAATAACTAAGAGCAACAAAAAGTAATTTAATAGATATATACAAGGCAAGGAAACATAACAATAATAATAATAATAATAATAATAATAATAACAAAAAAGGGAAATTGATAGTTGCGGATTAAAAGTTTTTTGGAAAATTGAAAAATTTGAAAAAACTTTCCTTTAAGATTATCATCATGATCATCATCATCCTTATTATTATTATTATTAAAATTTTAATTATAAATGTAAGATTAATTTCGTTTTATTCATTCATTCATCGATTGATTGATTGATTATTGATAAATATTATGACAAAAATTTGAATATTTCTTTTTCCCCCCCTTTTCCCATTTATATTTCCAAATTAATTATTATCATTATTGATAATATTTTCCGTTGTAAATTTTCCGGAAGCGGTTAAAAATAAAAATTTTTTCGTGGTAATGGAAAAAGAGTGAAGGAAAACTCTTCTATTGTTTTCTTCTTCTTCTTCTTTCGAGAGAGAGAGAGAGAAGTGTTAAATTTACTTTATCATTATTATCATTATTATTTTTGTCAATATTTGACGCGGGAAAACTTTTTTTCGGTATCAAATATTTACCGATTTCGTTTCAAAACAAAAAAAAAAAAAGTACGTTACGAAACAGTAGACAAAGAAATTTTGGTTAAAAACGTTTTTTTTTTTGATTATTTAATCCTCAATTAAATTTTTTAACATTTAAGAACAAAAGAAAGAAAAGAAAAAATGGCGGTTTAATTTTCGCGGCATAATTATTTGACGGGACAGGACACAACAAGACGATTATTTTTAACCTGAGTAGAAAATAATTTCTAACCCGAATAAATTCGAATGTTTTCGTGTCAGACAACCAAATTGGTTTGTTTGTTTGTTTGTTCGTTTGTTCTCCTAAGAATAAAATTATGCGAATTAAAAAGAAAAAAAAAAATTTTTTTTTTTTTTTAGAAAGGAAAATTCAACGAAATTTAATATCGATAAAAAAAAACAAAAATTACGCGTTGCGTTTACAAAATAAACTCCATCATAATTATCATAATTATTATTATTATTATTATTCAACAACGTTTTTTTTTTTTTTATAGCGAGTAGAGTAAAATATGAAAAGTGAGAAAGCAAAAAAGAAAAAAAAATAAGAGGGGGGCCAGAGAGAGAGAATTTTTTTAACTTAGGAGAGAAAAGGAAAAAGAAGAAGAAGAAACGAATGGGAAAAAAGTAGCAGAAAATTTCCTTTGAATGAGATTAAAAGGAAGAAGTGTGAGAGAGAGAGAGAGAGAGAGAGAGAGAGAAAGAACGATAAAGATAAAAATAAAAAAAACAGACAGAAAGAGTGAGAGAGAGAATGATAGAGATAAGAGAAACAGTGAGACAGAGAGAAGGATTGATAGAGATAGAAAACACAAAGTGAGAAAAAGAGAAAGAAAGAGTGATAAAGATAAAAAAAAACAGAAAGATAGAGAGAGTGAGAAAGAATGATAGAGATTGAAAACAGAAAGAGACGAAAACGGAGAAAGAGAATGAGAGAAACAAAAAATGAGAGAAGGAGAGATTGATAAATATACAAAACAGAGAAAGAGAGGGAGAACGATAGAGATAAAAAAAAAAACAGAAAGAAAGGGCTAGAGTGATAGAAAAAGAAAATAGTAAGGGAGAAAGAGAAGGAAAATTATAAAGATGGAAAAGAGAGAGAGAGAGAGAGAGAGAGTAATAGAAATAGAAAACAGGAAGAGAAAGAGAGAAAAAGGAGTAGAGATAAAAAACAGTGAAAAAAAAATTTCTTTCTGAATTGTACTTTTAGAAAAAGAATGAATTTTTTTTTTTTTTTTCGACAAAAAAGAAAATTTCTAAAACTCGTTTTTTTTTTTTTTTTTTTTTAAAAAAGTAAAAAAGTGTTCAGAACATAAAAAGAAAAGAAGAGAAAAGAAAAAGGAAAAATAAAAGAAAAAAGATGGAAAAGCATCTAAAAGAAAAAAAAGAAAAGTAAATGGACCGTATCTAAAAATAAAAATTTTTTAATACTTTTATTATTATTATTATCACTATTGAAATTGTTATTTTTCACTTAAGAAGACGAATGAATGAATATTCACAAAATAAAGAAAAGAAAAAAAAAACAGGAGGTCATAAAATTAAATTAAAATTTTAAAAACTTTTTACGTCTCGTCCCCTCCCCTTCTCCTTTCTCCTCCTCCGTTCTCCCTTCCCTTCCCTCTTGCGTTCCCCTTTGGCTCCCCTATCATTCTCCCCGTCATCTCGAAGAAAAAAGAAAAGATTTAAAAGAAAATTAAAAGAAAAAAATATGCAAAAAGTCAAAATTTAAAAAAAAAAAAAAAAACGAAAAAGGATAAAAAAAGGGAGGAGGGAGGCGGCGGGAATGAAAAAAAAAAGCAGAAGAAAATTCTAATATGGCGCCCGTCTGACTGGTGTCACTTTCAAACGGAAGCTTTTTCTTTTTTATTTTATCACTTTTTAAATCGAACTTTCGACGACGACGACAACAACAACAACAACAACAACATTGTTTGTTTTTGTTAATTTTTTTTTTTTAAATTAACCTTCTGCTGACACTTTACGTATTTTTTAAATCTAAATTTCTTTTTTTTTTCGAATGTCGTGTTTTTAAATTTATTTTTAAAAAAAAGAAAAAAAACTGATAAAATTAAGGAAAATTTATTTGAAACCGGAAATGAAAGAAGGAGAAGGGGAGGGGGAGGAAGAGAGGGGAGAGAAAATATATTTTAACGGAAAAAAATAAAAACAATCGTTTATTATTATTATTATTATTATTATTATTATTATTATTATTACTACGCGAAAATAATCGGAAAATCGGGAAAAAAAATTCTGAATGGTTGTTGTTGTTGTGATTGTTTTGGCATCTACAAACGGAAAAATCGAAAAAAAAAAAAAAAACTTTCGTTTTTCAATTTTTTTTTTTTTTTTTTTTGTTACCGATGATGATGATGATGTTTCTTTTTGTTTTTCTGCCACGATCTTAACTTTCACGAGGGATGAGTAAGAGGGGGGAGGAGGGTGGACGGACGAGGGAGGGATTTGAATATTAATAAAAAAAAAATTTTTTTTTTTTTTTTTGCAGAAAATTGAAACGATGTAAAAAAAATTCGATGAGTTTTTTTTGTAGGGGGTAAAGGGGGAATGGGGAGGGGGTTCTTGGAAAAATACCAAAAATTTTTTTTGGCATCTGATTTTATTTTTTTTATTTTTTTTGTTCGTCCCACGACCTTTTTTTTTTTTTGAAAATGGAGGAATGAAAGAAAGAAAGAAAAAAAGAAAGAGAAAAAAAAAGGTTTTTTTTTTCCTCTTATTTTCTTTTTCGTCGTTTTCGTCGTCGTCGTACCCCCACGAGATGAGTTTTTCTTTTAAATAAAAATGTTTTTGGTTTCTCCTTTTCGACCGATAAATTTTTCGTTTCTCATTCCAAAAAAAGTCATAGAGTAAAAAAAAAAAAACAAAAATTTCTTAAAATGTTCGAATTGTGATATTGAAAAAAAATGAAACCAAACGTTGAATTTTTTTGTTAATTTTCATCGACTCTGAATAACCGGAAATTACCGGAAGTCATCATCACCGCAAAAAAAAAATTTTCCCCCCCTGCCCCCCCTTTCATTACCCATTATTATTATTATTTCATTTCATCAAAACGTTTTTCATTACATAAAAAAAAAAAAAGGAAAATTATAATCGCGTAATAAGTTAATTTTTTTTTATCTGGTATGACCCAAATCGATTTCATTAAATTTTCTTTCCTTCTTTTCTTCGTCGCCATGATTTTGATAAATTTTTATTTATTTTTTTTAAAAAGTCCCCCTTTTTCCTCCCCTCTTCCCCCCCAAAAAAAATAAAAAAATGGCTTCCCACTAATTTTTTTTAAATTTTTTGTCGCGATCGTGAAATTTTTTTTTAAAAAATGATGAACGATCCGTCATTAATTAAAATGTCGTGTCAAAAGATCGATAACCTTTGGTACGTTTTACATTTCGATATACCAATTCGATACATCGATACGTTAACGATAAATCGAACGGAAAAACGTTAAAATATTTAATGAAAAAATAATTCGGTAGGTTACGAAAAATGAATTAAAAGTTCGAGCTGGGACCCGATTGATTGTTGATGGAAAAGGTTTGATGAACCCGTGAAAAAAAAAAAAAAAGGTTCGGATAATTTCTTTTAAATTAAAAAGGTTGAAAAGGAAAAGGTTCAACAAGAGAGAAAAAAGAAAAAACCTTTTATTAAAATTAACTTCTCATATTTTATATCTCGGTCGGGAAATTTTCCGAAGAGAGGAAAACAAAAAATAAATACCTTTTCGTGTATGCGACCGCAAAGAGAGAGAGAGAGTGAGAGAGAGATAACGATAAATTATCCGTATCTAATTCCACGTTAAAAAATTATTTTCAATTTTTTTATTTATTTATAAATAAATCTGGATTATAAACAAACAAAAAAAAAGGATTATTATTACGTTTGTTTTTTAATTTGTCGTGATTCGAGAATTTTTATTTATTATTATTATTATTTATTTATCGTATAAAAACGACGATATTATTATTATTATTATTATTATTTTCACACGTGATTAAAAATTATCATTATTATTATTATTAAAAAAAAAAATAACAATCGAAAGAAATTTTTGACATGTAGTGGATCGTTCGGTCGGTCGGTCGATCCACTTTCACTTTTAATCATTCATCTTCCTTGTTTGTCGTTGTTGTTGTTGTTGTCGTTGTCGACAACGTTCTTTTTGTTCGATTCTTTCCACGACAAACTTTTTTAAATATTTACAATTACCTTTTATTATTATTATTATTATCTATCGAGGAAATAATTTCTTTTTTTTCTAAAATGAATATTCATCATCATGGCGGCTCCCGCCCAAATTTTAACATTTTTTTCTTTTAATTCGCCTTCTCGCCCCCGCCCCCGCTCCCTTCCATATCCCTCCATCCTTCTCTTCTCCTAAAATCGTAAACGTAAAATTTTTTTTCGACGACTCACAATTAGAATAATTAAAAAAATTAATGAAGATGATGTAGAAGAATAAAAACGAAAGAAAAAGAAAACTTTCACTCGGTGAATGAATGATGATAATGATGACCTTCTCTTGTGTCTTTTCAACCGAACAAAATAGTTCAGGTAGGAGGTACATAGATCGACAACAGGCAGGCACACTCAATAGTTAAACTTAAACTCCTATAACCATAAGGCCCTTTTTTCGGGGGGCCCTAAATTAATTTCAATAATCTACGACTACTATACGAATACGAAAAAAAAATTTTAATTCCCGATTATTATTATTATTATCATTATTATCATTATTTTCGCGTTATTGTCGTTATCGAAAAGACGATTTGTAATGGTCGTAGTGGTTTTTTTAAATCTATCGTCCTTTGTTTATTTGTTTGTTTTTACGTAAGCGATTGTATTTAATTTCGATTTAAATAAGCGTCCAACTGTGATTTTAAATTATTATTATTATTATTTAATATCTCTAAAGATTTTCTAAGGGGATGAAATGAGAGGGAGGAAGAGAGAGAGAGATGGAAGATATCGATCATGATGGTTCTCTTAAACATAAATTTAAAAAAAAAAAAAAAAAAAAAACATTCAATTTTACGCAATAAAAGCAGAAGAAAAAAGAAATTTTTCGAAAAGGTTTTTTTATTTATCATAGAGATTTACGAGTTGGGAAGAAGGGAGGGGGGGGGGGAAGTTGACTTTTCCATTACTTTAATCATCGATTTCCGTTTTTCTTTTTTTCTAATGTTTTCTTCCTTTTAAGCATTCGTCAAAAAAAAAAAAAAAAATCAGGCACAAACGTTAAGTTAACGGAAAATAAATAAAACCGAAAAAAAAAAACCATCATCATCGTCGGTTGTAGTTTTTCTTTCGCCATTCTTTAATTATTATTATTATTATCATCATCAATTATTATTATCATTCGTTCGAAGAAAGAAAGAAAGGAAGAAAGAAAGAAAATTCGTTATAAATGAATTGATGACTTTTTTTTTTTTTAAAAAAGGAAAATTAATCACGGAAGGTTTTAATGTTGTTGTTGTCGGCGACGACGTTGAGCGAAAGCGTTGTTATGAGAGAAAGAGAGAGAGAAATAGATAGATAGTTAGTGAGAAAGAGAGAGAGAGTGAAATGATAATCAATGGTAATATTATCAATGAAATTTATTCCGACGTTGGCATAAATACGACGACGACGACGACAATTTTTAAATGATATATTTTTAATGTTAAAAAAAAAAAAAAAAAATTACTCATGCGTCGTAAATTTGTTACAAACAGAACAAACAAACAAACAGAACAAAAAACAAACAAACGTAAAAAAGAAAAAAATTTTAATTTTTTTATGTTTATTAAGATTTATGGATGAGGTTATGGTGGAGCGGACCCCCATTAGTATTCCGCATTTGATTTTTAACTGAGGTTTTTGCGTTTTACGACGTTAAATCCTTCTCTCTCTCTCTCTCTCTCTTTCTCTTTATCCCTTCTCCCTTCCACCCCCTCCTCTCTCCCTCCCTCTCGAAAAAATTCTTTCTTTTTTTTGTTTCACCTACTTTTATAAAAACTCTTCTTTAAGTTTTTCTTTTTTTTTTTTTCTTCTTTTAACAATTTTCTTTTTTGTTTATTTCCAAAAACCCGGAAAAAAGGTCGAAATTTAAATTTTAATAACGTTTGTCTTCTGCTTTTTTTCCTTTCACGTTTTAAAAAGCTTAGTTTTTTTTGTGCGTGTGTGTTTTTTGTAACGAAAAAAAAAAAAAAAAAAAAACCTTTTCGAACACGTCATTAACTCAAACCATATCACGCTATCGATAACATTCATTATTTAAATCTTTTTTTTTGGAGGGAAGGGGAAGGGAGGAGGAGAAGGAGGAGAGAAAATGAAAAAAAAGAAAATTCCATAGAGTAAAAAAAAAAAAAATGTGTAAATTTTCCCTTTGAAAACTTTTGAATTTTTTTTTATTTTTTTTGTTCTTATTATGTAATTTTTATAAGTTGAAAAATTTTTCTTTTTTTTTTTTTGCCCTTTTTTTTTTTTTACCTTTTCCATCATGTCCGTTTGCATTATCATCTTTTGTTATATTTGATTTAAACCTTTTTTTCTTTCCTTTTTATTTTTCCTTTATGTTTTTTCTTTTTTTCCTTTTTTTTTTTTTTTTTTTGTAAAATACATTTTACTTAAGATTCTTTGACGCATAAAATGTGTCGAAAAGCGACGATTGTTATTTATTACAAATGGTTTTTTTACTTTACTTTTTTCTTTTTTCTTTTTTTGTCAGAAAGGGGAGGGAGAGAGGGGGAGTGGAGAGGAAAGGGAGAGACAAACAAAAAGTTTTTTTTAAATCAAAAATCAATAATTTCGGTTTTTCTTTTCCCCCCTTCATTTCCCCTTCCCATTTATCAATAACGATATCGTTTACACGTGTTTTTAGAGTAACAATTTTTAATTCTGGTAACAACAAAAAAAAAAATTTTCTTCTTCCACGCCTTTCGTATTTTTTTTAAAAAAACAAATCATTATTATTATTAGACAACAAACGAACGAATAAATACAAACGTTTGTTTACGAAAAACATTTTTTTTTCAATTCGTAAAAGAATTTTTTTTTTCTTTTTTTTTTTTTTTAAACGAAACATTTCGATTGTGAGCGTGTTGCATCTGTTCGAAACAGAAAAAAATAATTACAAAACTTTTATTTTTATTTATAAAAAAAAAAAAATATCGTCTGCTTTTTTTTTCGTTCGTAAGTAAACATGGAAACGAAGTTAAAAAAAAAAAAAAACTGTTTAAAAAAGTTTAATTGAGTAATCGAAAGTAATAAATTGACGGTGTGTCAAGAACATCGAGTATATAAATTATTACTTATTTATTATTATGGTCACTCTTAAACACGACAAGGCTCTTATTTGTCGGGGTTTTTAAGCATTTATCCCAGGTCTCTACCCGATTCCTTAGGGACAAATACTCGAATATCGGTGGTGCTATTTATAATATTTTCCGAAGAATGTGGGCCGTCCCACATAGTGCGATGTCCTGGATGGTTTCTTCTTTTAAATTCTTCATAATCTTCTTTAAATTTCCTTTTATTGAATTTGGCATGGCTCCCAATGCTCCCACGATGACCGGAATCGTTTCAGTTTTTGTCCCCACATCC
>NW_002987344.1:192156-207159 GCF_000006295.1 Pediculus humanus corporis
TCTTAATAATAAAATTACATTGAATAATTTTCAATAAGTTTTAATAATTTTTTCTTTTTTTTTCTTTTTTTTTAAATAATTAATAATTTAATTTCATTCAGAGAGAAAAGAGAGAGAGAGAGTGTGAGTGAGACAGAGAAAGAGAGAGAAAAACTTTTTTTCTTTTTTTTACATAACGGATTTCCATTTAAATAATTTAAAAATGGCGGGTCATTAAATTACGGTAATTTCAAATTTGTTTTTTTTTTTTTTTTTTTTTTTTACTAATTTTAAATATATTATTTCCTTTGAAAGATTAAAAGTAAAAAAGGGGAGGGTAGAGGGGGAAGGCGGAAGGGGGAGGGACGATGAGATGAAACGTCAAAGGATTCGCGGTTACCATTTAAACACCCGTTACAAAAACCTTTTTTATTTGACCATAATCTCTCTCTCTCTCTCTCTCTCTCACTCTCTCCCCTCTTTCTCTACCTCCCCAAAATAATGTTATGGAATGACAAAATTTCATTTTGTTTCCGGTTAAAGGAAAACAATAAAAATAAATATAAAAAAAAAACAATTTTGCGTCGACGAAATTGTTTTCGATCGTTGACACATATGAACTGTAGCAAAATTTAAAATTAAATTGACTCATATTCGTAAACATTATCAAAAAAAAAAAAATGTCTTCCAGGTACGATCGACCATGTACGAATTGTTTTCTTTTTTTTTTCTCATTTCAAAAAGACTAATTATTTTATATTTAGCATACATGTAAACAAGTTTTTTTTACAAATTTTTCGAATTCCCTTTTTTAATGAGAAAATTTTTTTTTTTAAAGAAAACCGTCTTTCCCTCCTTTCCCCCATTTCCCGAATTTTTTGCACGTGTTTGCTCTTAACTATACTGTAGTCACTCTGGTAATGGTGGTATATTTGTAATAATAATAATAATAATAATAATAATAATAATAATAATAATAATAATAATAATAATAATAATTTCAACGGTCATTTTTAAATAATTTTATTGTAAATAAAAAAAATTTATTACTTGTGCTAGTTTTTTCTTTTCTTTCTATTTATTATTTTCTACGATTATTTTCGAAACTGCCTCCCCTCGGGGGAAGGGAAAGAAGGGGAGAGATAAGAAGGGAGGGGGAATGAGTAAGGAGGAGAGTAAAACGAATTAAATAAACAGAATACGAATCTCCATAGGTTTTTTTCGGTCCGTTTTTTTTATTATTAAAATCGCCATCGTAATATTACAAAATACGTTTTATCAAATATCGATTTTTAATATATCGATCGATTTATCGCTCGATAGATCGATATATTCCGTTGAATCTTTTTTTAAAAAAAAAAAAAAAAAAACTAAAATAGGAAATTGAAATGAAAAAAAAAAAACGGAGACTTTTAATACGATGACGATAGTAAAAAAAAAATTTTATATATATATGTATTAAGGGAAACGGTTTTTTTTTTTTTATTCTATCATTTTCTAGAACATTTTTACGATCGTGTAGTACGTATTAAACAACAAATAAACGAATTTCCCCTCCCCGTTAAAATTTCTATGGAAAAAAAAAAAAAAGAAAAAAATTATTATTATTTTTAAACGTATTGAAATTCAACAACCGGCGGGAAAATTCTACGATGAGAACGACAGGAAGAGAAATAGAAAGATAGAGGGAGGGGAAAGGAGAGGGGAAATGGATGAACAGGAACAGGAAATTTTTTTTTAAAATAAAAAATCAAAACAACAATGAATAAAATTTTTAAATTCGAATAAACATAAATAAAATTAAATTAAAATTTAAAAAAAAAAACTTTCACTCGCGTCGTTGAGAAAGTCTCAAAAAAAAAAAAAACTATTATAATTTGCCGTATAAAGTTAAAAACATTAGCCTCATATGTTTAATAAAATAAACGTGGCAGGAGATTTATAAATATATATATATACTATTGACACGGTGTCGTATTTTCCCTCGGGTGATCATTTCATAAAGGCCTTCAACGGCTTTCCTTTCTCTTTATCTCTCTCTCTCTTTTTTTTGTCTTTATTTTATAATTTACGACAACATTTTTCTCTTCTCTTTCTCTCTCTCTCTCTTTTTTTGCGGCAGTTTTAAATGCAATTACGTTTGCTACGAGAAAGATAAAAAAAAAAAAAAGCTTTTTGTTTTTTTTTTGCCCCGGAAAATTGATTTGTTAAAATTTTCTTTCATTTTTGGTTGGTTTTTGCTTTTGTTTTCAAACTAAAAAAATTTTTTAATTATTAAATTATTTCGAAGGGTGAGGAGATGGAGGAGGAGAGAAAGGGTTGGAAAAACTAAAATTAGTTTTTGTAATAATAATAATAATAATAATAATAATAATAATAATAATAATAATAATAAATCAAAAATAACTAAAACTATAGTCGTTTATTCGCGATTGTTATAAACCCGAGCAAAATTCAAAATTTCATTATTTGTTTTAATTAAAATCAAAACGATAGCAAATTTCATAAATTGTTTGTTAAAAACCGTAGAAAATTCTAGAATAAAAAATGTAAAAAAAAAACAAATTCCTTAATCCGGAGATTAACTTAATCTTTATCTTATTTTTTAAAAAAAATTTCATTTTTATTATTATTATTATATTTTCATTCGGAAAATAAAAACTACGACAAACAAACGACCACAAACGACAACAACAACAATCTGTAAAATTACGTATAATTGAATCAATTATACTTTTAACGTACTAATAATAATGATAATAATAATAATAATAATAATAATAATAATAATAATAATAAAAAGGAAATTTTACTCTGTTTGTAAGGGGAAGTAGAAAAAAATTTCCTTTTTTTTTTTTGTTGTTTTTTTTTTTTCTTTTTTAACGGTTGTCGAGTTGAAAAACATTCAAAGTATTTGTTTTCCGATCTTTTTCTTTTATTCGAAAAGGTCAAGGTTCACCCCAAAAAAAAAAAAAAACAAAACAAAAAAAAGTTCAAAAATCGAATTTAAAAAAAAAAAAAAAACGCAAACACAATGCGATAAATAAATATAACATTCAGATAATAATAATAATAATAATAAATTTTGTTTTGTTGGCACCACTCATTAGAAAACTTTTTCATACCTTAATGACGTCATCGGAAAAATATTTATTATGTACATATACATAATTTAAATTCCGTAATAAAAATAAATAAATAATTAGCAGACTTAAACTATTAATAAAATTTTTCATTATTTTATATTGATGGGTGTGACCGGGTTGATCGGCTCCAGCTCCAGCACAGGACCGGCCTCAGGTTTTTTTTCCTTTTCCACTCCCTTAAATTACATTCGTCTAATATTCAAGGATTTTCTTCATCTAAATCCATCATATTATATCGAAGGGAAACGAGAGATGAGAGATATCAAAAATTATCGAACTCGTTTTTTATTATTATTATTATTATTACGATTCTACTATTACCACGTCATATTAAATAATTATATTGATTTTAACGATCGTTTGTCATAAACGACAAACCTTTAAGCGATACAAAAAAAAAAAAATTAAATATTCATTATTATCATTATCATTACTATTGATAACGTTTGTCTCGTGATATATCAGTTGAATTTTAAATAGTTGTTTGTTTGTTTGTTTGTTTGTTGGCAATCGCCCGGGAGGAAGTTTAAAAATTCAATCGGAATTTTTTTTATTTTTAAAGAACGTGGAATTAGTCACGAAAAAAAAAAAAATTAAATTAAAATGTCTTATTGTTTCTTATTCGATATAACAATGGTTTGAAAAAAGGGGGTGGGGTGGAAGGGGGGAGGAAATTTTTGTTTTGTAGGGGGAAGACTTCAAGGAAAACGAGTAAAACGAAGACAATCGAAAGCGGAGATACAAAAAACCTAAAAAAAACTTTCCGTAACCCCATATTTGTGAAAATATTTAAAAAAAAAAAAATTTTAACACACTTCCTTTAATGATGCCAACCATTTCCGGTTTAATTTCATTATAAATAACGGTTCGAAAAAAAAAAAAAAATTAATTTTTATTTCTCTCTCGTTCGCAAGGCTGAGAAAACGTTTTTTGGTTTATATAAAAAATAAAAATAAAATAAACGTGGAACTAGAAAATAAATTATTATAAAGTCCTCGCTCGATTTTTTTTTTTTTTTCAAATTTAAAGTCTTACGTAAATTATTATTATTATTATTATTATTACTTTTTTTTTTTTTTTCACATGATTCGTTATGAAAATGCTCGAGGATAAAATAAAAAAGGTTAAAATGTCACGTAACGGCTCTCTTTCCCTCCTCGCGTTCACGATCGTACCTGGAAAACATGATGATAATGATAATGATGATGGAATCGAATTTAAAAAAAAAAAATTTATTAAGTTTATTTTTATTTGCTACAGTTATTATTATTATTATTATTACGTAACAATGAGCAAACGGGTAATACGTGAGAACCGTTTCCCAACTTTTTTTTTTTTTTTTTATTACTTTTATTATACTTATATGAATTTATTTATTAAACATTGGCAAATCTTTTAAACCTTATTTCCTTACGTAAGTTTAAAAAAAAATTTTCGCGCCAAATTTTTTTCATTTTCAAAATGGCGGATTTTCACTTTCGTCATTCGTTTGCAAAAAAAAAAAAAAGAAAAAAACCGAAATTCGCGAATCACGTTATATTTAATTATATCGTGTCGGTCGGTCTCACGAATTCAAAAAAAAAAATTTTCGTTTGTTTGTTCGTTTGTTTGTTTGTTTCATTACAAAATATTATAAAATTTTATAGAATCAGAAAAACCAAAACTAGTTTTTTCCAGATAGAAAAAAAAAAAATGACTCATTTAAGTGTGGGAATTATTTACTTGCTATTGCATAAACTGTTCAAATAACAACAACAACAACCACCACCACAAACAACAAACAACAACCGATTCGTGAAATAAATGTTTCGGGCTATATTTAAATTAATTTTTAAATTATTTAATAAAAACGTAAGTAACGGAAAAAAATGAGGTTACTTAAATTGATTTCAATGCTAACAACATAAAAAAAAAAAAAGAAAAAAAAAAAACGTGTCGGTAGAAAGAGAAAGAGAGAGAGAGAGAGAGAGAGAGAAAAAAAATTATTTTGGAAAACTTTTTCAAAAAAAAAAAAAAAAAAAAGATTTCGAATTTTAAATGAGAATGAAAAATTATATGAGAAACGTGTCACCAACCGACCGACCGACCAGGTGACAACAAAATATAAATCTTATTTTTTTTGTTTTTTCCTCCCCTCTACCCTTTCCCTTCCCTCTCTTTCCCCCCGAGTTAAAACGAAAGAAGAAAAAATCGTCGTAGATTTATTAATATAATTATTATTATTATTATTATCGTCGTCGACGTCATCGTTTAATTTTTTTTTCTTTCTTTCTTTACCCTCAAATCAGTCATGTTGAAAATACGGAAAAAAAAAAAAAATGAGGAGGTTTTCCTTTTTTTTATTCTTGCGGGGGAGGGATGAAAGGGTGAGGAGGGCAAGCGGTGAGAAATTAGGGAAGTAGGAAAAAAAAAAGGAATGAAATTTTTTTTTTCCTTTTTCTTTTCCCCTCCCCACCCCCCGAATAAATCGTGCCGTTGTCAATGGAAACCTAAACTGTAGAAAAAAAATTTTATATATATATATATAAATATATATTTAAAAAAAAAGAAAAGGAAAAATTTTTCTCAATGGGATTTTGAAAATGTCAGCGAATTTAAATGAATGCTTTATTTATTAAATTTCACGAATTTCCCCCCCCCCTTTTTTTCCTTTTTTTTCCTCTTTATTTATTTATTATCATTATCATTATTATTATTATTATTATTATTATTATTATTATTATTATTATTATTATTTATTTATTTATTTACTTATCATTTATTCCAACTTAAAAAAAAAAAATCTCTTTTTTTTTCTTCTCTTTTTGTGTATGTTTCCCTGAATGCCTCCCCCTCTCTCCCTCTTTCTCTATGAGTCTCCCTGCTTTTTTCTCTCTCTCTCTCTCTCTCTCTTTTTTTTCTATCTTTCTCTCTGTGTTGCTTGCCTCATTCTTTCTATGTGTCTCCTTGTTTATCCTTCTCTCCCTCTTTCTCTTTCTGTCAGTCTCTCTCATTCTCTTTCTCTCTCTCTATCTCTCCTGTCATATCGAAAGGGAAAAAGTTATTAAAAACAAACGATAAAGTCCAAAAAAAAAAAAAAAAATTGTTTCGGTTGGTTAAAAAAAAAATTTTTTTTTTCTTTTTTTTTTAATATCACAAAACTCTAATTAAACTGTAGAGGAAAAGTAAAAGTTTGTTTTTCTTTTTCTTTTAAAAACGAACGAAATAAAAACAAACAAACAAACTAACAAATAAACAAACAAACGGAAAAAGAAAACAAGAAAGAAAGAAAGAAAGGAAAAGGAAAAGTTTAAAATTTCGTAAAACGTTTTCATTTGGTCAAAAAAAGAAAAAAGAAAAAAAGTTTTTTTTTCGTTAACCATTTTTTCTAGAAGATTTTTTTTTATTTTTAAATCTTTTAAAAACATTTACTAACATATAAATTAAAATGAATAATTTTGCTCTTTTTTTTTCCTTTTTTCATAGAGTAAATAAATTTTTTTTTTTATTTAAACCTTTTTATTTTTTCAATTTAATTTTTATACGAGAGAAAAGAGAAGATATGATTTTTTTTCCCCTCCTTGTCGTTATTTTACGTCGTAAGAAAATAAAAACAACAACAACAACAAACAGTTAATTAGTCATTTAATTAATGAATTAATTAATTAAATAAATTTGATCATTTTTTAAACAATTTTTTTTTTTTTTGAAATATTTATAAGAGCGAGAATCACAAATAGAACAATAAAAGGTAAAAAAAAAGAAAACAATCGTTTGTTTGTTTTTAACTTTTAAATTTCTATCTACAAAACAGTTTATTAGCCCTTAACACACACGTAAATTTTTTTTTTTTGTTATTTGAATTATTTTCTTATAAAAGGAAATCAAAGGAAATCTGCGAATGTGCGTTAAAAGGAAATTTGCGGTTTAAATGATATATATACACGTTTATACATGAGTCAAAGATTTCACGTATCCTGACCTTGCGAGGGCGTTTTTCCCATTTTTTTTTTTTTTTTTATTATTAATTCCACGTTTTTATTTTTATCGTATTACCGTTTACGTATAACGCCTATTGACACGACTCATACGCGCGCGCGCGCGCCGAGCGGAGCAATCAAAAAAATTACGTCAGTTTCAATTGTGTATTGTTTTTTTTTTTTTTTTTTTTGATTGTTTTATTTTTTTATCATTATCATCATTATTATTATTATTATTATTTCGCGTTTTGCGGAGGTTTCGAAGATTCCAAATCAAAGATATATCGTTTATTTAAAAAAAAAAAAAAAAAAAAACAATAAACAAAAGAAAAAAAGCTTATTATTTTATCAATTATATTATTCTGGCATTTAAAAGTCCCCCTACACTACCAAAACGAGGGAGATCATTATTATTATTATTATTATCGTTTTTTTTTTTTTTGGAATGAATGATTTGCGGCCTTCCAGAATGTTCTATGCGTTAAATTTTTGTTTTAATAAATGAATGACGGTCATTAATCTCGTGAGAGGTGATCTCTACACCATCATCATCATCATCAGTCATAATTTTTTTCTTTTTTGCTTATACTTGATTAATCGCGTAAAAATCGATAAATCGATAGTTATTGTTGCCATTTTCTCGATCGTAAATTTCGATTCGATATATTTTAAAAGTTTTTTTAATATAACACGACATTGATTCCTCAAAATAAATAATTAGGTTTAAAATTAGAAAGTTTTAAAGTTTTAAGTAAAGGGAAAATTTAATTTTAAAAAAAAAATCAAAAACAAAAAAAATTTTTTTTTTGATGTTTAAAAATTCTAATGCCACGATCATCAAACGCATTCACACGTACGAAAAAAAAAAAAAAAAAGGAAAAAAAAAAAAAGTTATAAATTAATTTATAACTCGATTGATGACGTCAAAAAAAAAGAGGGGAGGATGAAAATGAAATTATATATAAATGATTTACAATCGTTCATGATTGGTTATGATGATTTCGATAATTCGCATCGATTTTAACTCGATGACACTTTCGATTAATCGAATAATCGGAAGATTTTTTTTTTTTTTTTTTGAATTCGATGAACTCTTCGCATATTTTTACCCTTTTCAATTTTTTTTTTTTTTTTTTTTTTTCTAAACCGAACCCGAAAAAATTTCAAATTTTTTTTTATTAAATTAAAAAAAAAGAAATAAAAAAGAAAAAAAAATTTATTTGCTGCGGTTAAACAAAAAAAAAAAAAAAAAAAAAAAAAAATCAAAACTCAAATTTTTTCTTTTCTTTCTTTTCTTTTTTGTAAAACCGCAAATAAAATGAAAATTCATTTTTCTTTTTTTAAATTGCTTTTCTTTTTTTAAAAAAATCTCTTCTCAAGCTTCTCATCTTCTCTCTCACTCTCACTCTCACCCTCTCTACCTCTATCTCTCTTTTTCTTTTTTAACGATTATAAATCTTTTCTTTTTTCCTTTATCATTATTTTATTCCCGTCACTGCAACAATTACCATGATAATTTATCAAATTATTATTATTATTATTATTATTTCAGGTATATTTTAAAAAAAACGACTTGTAAAAAAAAAAAAAAGAATCTTATTGATATTGTCGTATTGAGGTATCGCGCACGCGCACGTGACTTATTAATGACAATTTTTCAATTTTCTATCGACACGTTCACGCACGCACACGCACGCTCGTGTTCTACATAAATTGACATTTAATAAATAAATAAATGAATATTCCGATTTTCTTATTCGAAACTTTTCGAGTGCGTGAGTGCGCGTGTTTACGAAATAACGAAAACAATTAAAATAAATATTTCATAATAATCTTTTGTGTGTGTTTGTAAACTTATGAAAGGTTCGCCTTTGAAAAATTAACAATAAAATGCTTTCATATAAAAAGGAGGCAGTAGTGACAACAACAAAAGCTTTGACGACGATGACGACGACGACAACTACGAATACAATTATTATTATTATTATTATTATTATTTATGCGTTTTCAAAGAACGCACACGTGGTTAAAGAAAATGCGGTACATTATTCAATGTAAACATACGTGGAATTATTAAAATCCGTGCTCGGAAGATTAATCATCAATCAACGCCATCAAAAACGTTTATTATTATTATTATTATCATCATCACCATCATCAATATTATTATTATTATATTTATAGAATTTTAAATTCTATTTTTTCGCGACAATAAAAGAAAAAAATTTTTTTTTTTTATTATTAAATAATTATTTATGAAATTGAATGAAAATTTCAAATTTTATTATTATTATTATTATTATTTTTAACCCCCTCCCCCCATCACCAATTTAGTCTTTCCTAATCCGCGAGTTAGAGGGCGGGGAGCATTTCCCTGAATTCTTTTTTAAAAAAAAAAAAAAATTATTATTATTTTTTCCAAGAATTTATTTGATTTATGAAATGCAGATTAAACAAGGTTGAATTCATAACTATAATTATTATTATTATTATTATTATTATTATTATTATTATTATTATTATTATTATTATTATCTAAATTATTTTTCAAGTTTTTTTTTTATATATAGAGAGAGAATAGCAAAACTCAAGAGATTTCATTCATTTCCGTTTACTTTAATTGTTTCTCCTTTTAAATTTTATGATTACTTGTCAACTCCAGAAAATATAAAATAAATCCATCAAAATCAATACTCATCATATTTTGATCAATGTATATTTTGACCTTTATTATTATTATCATTGTTTTACTCATGCTTGTGAGAGTTTTTACAACATACAATCAAAATCCCTAAACCATTATTCTCAAATGCTTGAGTGACAGTCTATAGATTATAACCTAAATACCACCACCACCACCACCATTACATCAATTCTTATGAGTCCATCTTATTCCCAAACAGGGTCAACATATGGGGAGGGGTGAACAGGATCAGAAGGAATCATGAAAATCACACACACACACACACACATACCTTTTGATCTGTCCATCTTATTCCTAAACAGGATCAACATCTGGTAAGGGTGATACAGGATCAGAAGGAATCATGAAAATCAAATACACACACACACATACCTTTTGATCTGTTACAACTTGACAATCGAACAACAATTAATTATACTCCATTACAAATGTTAATCAGTTAGCATTATTTAATACATAACAACATGCTTATACAGGCTAAAATCATCAATTGATTTGGGAGAAAGATTTTTCTTTATAATAAGAATTACAAAAGACTCACTGTATTATATACTATCAACACAATAAAAAGTTATACTCACTAATAACAAACTAATATAACAGGAGACAATCAATAAAATCACAATTAAGAATAATAATAATAATACTCAAATTTCTTACATTTAATACAATGCTTGATGAAACTTTATAAAACCTTTCTATTAATCAACTATTATTATCATTATTATTTAGCATAAAAACAATTAAGTAAAATAATTAGTTTAAATCATCTATAATTACCCATAGAAATGATAAAATTGGAATGTGTCAATGAACATAATAATAATTCTAGAAATTTCTATGTAAGCTTAAGGTTTTTGCAACGTTGAAATTAAAAAAATAATATGAGACACTTACCATTTATAATCCAATACGCAGAGATGTCTTCTTATGATTTTTATCACACACATTCTATCAAACGAAACGACTACACGCTTAAACTTAAAATTATTAATGTGATATCGATTAATTTATAAAAAACTAATTAAATTAATAAAAACTACATAAAATGACAAAAATTTTGACACATAACACATAATTAATTACACAAAATAAAACTATTAAAATCAATTTAAAAAAAAAAAACGATTTGACATAGCAAACATGTCACCCGCGTAAAATGGCCGCGCATGTCGTCTGCTCGACGTCTCTGTCTCTCTCTCTCTCTCTCTCGCGCGCACTTTTTGTTTTCGTTATTAATTATTATTTAAGCGTATTAATTATTATAATTAAAATGTTTTAATTAATAGAAAGTAATTAATTATTTCATTTATTGTTTAAATAATGGTCAGAAATAAAAATTTTAACAATTCCTGTTGAATTGTTATTCGATTGTTTTTAATATTCGATTTTTCGATTGAATTCCGTTATATTTTTACCATATCATTCTCTCTCTCTCTCTCTCTCTCTCTCTCAATTTAATTTTTGTCGTTAAAAGTTTTTTAATTTTACATTACGCTTTAAGACAATTTTTTGAATCGTGGGTTTAAATTTTAATTTTTCGGTTTCCCTCGTCAAAAAGTTTGAATAATTTTTTTAATTTTGATTTGTATGACTCATGAATTATTACTTTAAAATGTCGAAAACCTGAATTCAACCCCCTCCACCCTTCTTTCATCCTCCCCCTATTGTTTAACATTTTAAAATTATATAATTTTTGTTGTTGTTGTTGTTTGTTTCGAACGAAATTCACATTACAAAATTTGTGCAAATAATTTTTTTTTTTTACTATAAAATCAGGTTTCACGTTTTTTTTAATATCTTTCATTACTCTCTCTCTCTCTCTCTCTCTCTCTCTTTCTTATTATTTTAAAATTACAAAATTTACTTTCGAAAAATAAATAATAATAGATTACAATTCATAATTATTAATTTTTTTAATGTCGTTTGTTTCTCGATTGTTTCGACAAACAAAAATATTTTTCTCATTTACGACGACGACGACGAAAAGGAAACGTTAAACGAACCGTGAATACGATCGATACCGATTCCCGATTCCCGATTTTTTTTTTTGTTAATTTTTAATTTAACAGGAGTCATTTTAATATTGAATTACTTTTCCCTTACAAACCTTTTTTTCCTTTTCGGAAATTAAAAACCTTTTAACAATTTCAAAATTTTTTTTTTTTTACAAAAAAAAAAATTATTTATTATTTGTTACGCAAATAACGAAAATAAAAAAACCGTTTTTTCTATTTTGTTTTTTTTTTTTTATTAACCATTGAAATTTCGAATTAAAAAAAAGCCTCCGAGATTTTTTAATTAATCGCAAACAATGCCTCCGATATTTAAAAAAAAAAAAATTATTAATTAAATTTTTTTTTTTTTTAAATCGTTAATGAAACGTTAAAAAATGACTCCGAAGAATTTTTTTTTTGTGGGGGTCCACCGTAAAATTTATTATTATTATTATTATTATTATTAATATCGTTCATTTTAGAAATTTATCCGGTCGAATAAAAAAAAAATGAAAAAAAGGCGGGGTGATTTTCACGTCAATTTTTTTTTTTTTTTCGAAGCCGATTTCGGTCTGACATTATCCGATTATTATTATTATTATTATTATTATTATTATTATTATTATTATTATTATTATTATTATTATTATTATTATTATTATTATTATTATTATTATTATTATTATTATTATTATTATTATTATTATTATTATTATTATTATTATTATTATTATTATTGTTTTATTAGTTAATGGATGGCATCGATCAGGTTTTTTCATTTTTTCTTTTGCCACGTTCGTTGACTTCGTCTTATTTCTCGTCTGAGTTTAAATAATAAATGATGATAAATGGAAAATATCGAAAATGATGGAAATTTTTTTTTTTTTGGTTTCATCGGACGTTCGTCATTTAACCCTGGATGAAATTTTTTTTTTTTTTTTATTCTCATTTCGTCGACAAATCTTTTTCGATCGTCGCCGCCATTTTTTTATTTGTTTTCCTTAAAATAATTTTAAATCTTTATTAATTCGCGCCAAAAAAAATTACCCTCATTCGATTAATGAAAAATTTTCCTCCGTTTTATTATTATCATTATTATCGTTTCTTTCTATTTATAAGTTAATTATCAAACCTCAAAGATTATGAAAAAAGGAAAAACAATCAAAGGAAATTAGTTAAGAGAAAACGTGACAAAGCTCAAAAGTCAATTTTCCACTGATAAATGATAATAATAATGATAATAATAAAGCTAAAAAGTTTTTCTTTTCTAATCGAATTTTCCGCTTTTTTCCGGAATTTTTCTTCTTCCTTTTTTTTTTTTTTTTTGTTTCCCAATCGAAAAATATTTAATTATTTTTCTTATCCCCGTCGTACGTTGAAATTTTTTTTTTTTTAACTTCCGCCATTTTTCCAAAAGGAGGAAAATTTTAACCTTTAAAACGAGGAAAAATTTTCTTTCTCGTGTTCGTTATTGGTTGGTTCGTTTTTTTTATTTGGAAAATAAAGAAAATAAAGTCGTAACGAATAATAAAAAAAAAAAAGGTTTTTAATTTTTAAATAATTAAAAAATTTGTTAGTGAAAATTAAAAATAGAATAATGATGATAATGATAATGATAATAAAAGGATATTTTAATGAGAGAGAGAGAAAGAGAGGGAGAAGAAGTCAAAAGGATAGAAACAATTTCTCAAGATTTGTCTTAATCAAAAAAAAATTTAACTTCTTTTTTCCTTTTTTTTTTCCTTCTTTTTTCCTTTTTTCCTTTTTTTCCTTTTCGTTTGTTCGTTTGTTTTCGTTTGTTCAAATCGTTCGTTCCTTATTTAAATTTAACAAAAAAAAAAAAGTAAAAAAAGAAAAAGAAGAAGGGAAAAAAATTTTTTCCCTTTTTTTTTTTCGAAATTAATTAAAACGAATCTTTTTCGAATTTTAAATATAATTAATGACCTCCATTTTAGAGAAAAGAAGAGAGAGAGAGAGAAAGAGAAGAATAAGAAAAGGAAAGAAAGAGAAAGAGAAAGACAGAGAGAGAAGAGACAAAAAAAGAACGACACGCATACGCATTCACACACGCAAATTTTTTTATTTCTTTTGTTTCATTTATTATTATTATTATTTTAATTTCCCACGTTGAAGTCGTGATACGGAGGACAGAAATCGAAATTTTCATTTCCGGTTTTTCCTTTTCTTTTTTTTTTAAATAAGAAAATTATTTAAAAACACGAAGAAGTTTGATCGACGACCGTTTTTACGATTTTTCTCGTGAAAAAAAAATTTTTTTTTATTCTTAACTTATACCTATTATTATTATTATTATCACGTCAATTGTTTTACAAGCAGTCGAAAGAAAGTTTTTATTTAAAGGAAACAAACAAACGAAAATGTTAAATTTACGACGGAAATTATATATATTATCATTGTAAAAAAGAAAATGACCCGACGCAAAATTAGGGGCAAAACGAAACGTTTTCTTTTCTTTTCTTTTTTTTATTGCTTGAAATTTAACAACGATAATAATAATAATAATAATAATAATAATAATAATAATAATAATAATAATAATAATAATAATAATAATGATAATTTGTCGATATACGATTTGATTATATCGATTTTATTATCGAAAAACGAGAAAGAAAAAAAATATAATTCGTAAAATAAATTCAATCAAAAAATTTTTTTTTTTTTAACGTTGGCAAAACTGGTTGGAAATTTTTTAAGCAAAAAGTAAATTATTATTATTATTATCGAAATGTGAAATAAAATTTTTTTTGGTTTTTGTTTCGTGTTGAAATTTAAGGTTCATCAAGGTTTTTATCGAAATAATTTATAGTTATGTATATAAAAAAACAAAAAAAACAAAATGTCGGCGAGAGGAAAAAAAAACGCGCGAACTCTCGCGTGTAGAAATTACTAGAAAAAAAGGGGAAAACAAATTTTTTTTCGAAAGGTTTCGTAGAGTCAAGGTTTTTATTATATACAAAGAAAAGCGAAAAAAACAAAAACAAACGATTACTATTATTATTATTATTATCATTAATAAATTTTCAACAAACACAAATAAAAAACATAAATGTAAAAAGTAGCCTTGAGGAGCCTCGATAAATAAACGAAATAAATAAATAAATAACAATAATAATATTAAAATATTTTTAAATGCGACTAATTAAAAGAAGTCAAACCGGAAACTTAAACGGATGCCATGCTGATGATGATGATGA
>NW_002987344.1:207179-243341 GCF_000006295.1 Pediculus humanus corporis
TAATTATCATTATTATTTATACTAAAGTCGGAGAGTTTTTATTTTAATAAAAAAAGAGAAAATGGCGTCGAAAAATTTTTTAAAAACAGTAGTAAAATTTGTTAGAACCGGAAGGAAATGGAATTTTATTTTTTAAAAAAAATTTTCCCGCCCTTTTTTTTTTATTTTATTTTATTTACTTTTTTTTTATTTGTTAAAAATTTTACCTCCAGAATTATTTTTAACCGGAAATAATAATTTTTTTATTATAGGGGGAAAAAAAAATTTTTTTTTCTTTTTCTTTCCACTTTTCCGTAACCGGAAATAAATTAATAATTTCTTACTTTTATTTTTCTTTTTTTTTTTTTTTATTATTATTTCCTTTCCTTTCCTTTTATTTAAAGGATAAAAATAAAACCGTTGAAGTTTGTCGGAAATGAAACGATAATAATAATAATAAAAATTATCGTTTTTCCACAGTTTGGAATTCAAAAACCGGATATAGGAATTAAAAAAACGATGGGGAGGGGGAAGGGGAAGTGGGAGGGGAAATAATTCGATGCGGTAAAGTATTAATAAAAAAATTTTTAAAAGAACTTAAGACGGCGGCCATTTTATAAAAAATAATTACACGATTTATAATTTTTTTTTTTTTTGTTTGTTTCAGGTAAGATCAAACGGCGGCAACAACAACAAACAAACAAACAAACAAACACTAGAAGTCGTAAAAATAATATTTATTAAATCATCAATCGAGTGAGTAATTATTGACGCGTGAATAATGTTTTTTAAATTTATTTTAATGATGATAATAATGACGATAGTAATGATGATGATGATGATAATAATGATGATGATGATGATAATTTTTCAATCTCAAAATAATTAATTAATTTCTTACATTGTTTATTTGTTTGTTTGTTTTGGTAATTATAAAACAATTTGATTTATTTTCGTGATCGTATATATTAATTTGAGCTGGTAATAATAATAATAATAATAATAATAATAATAATAATAATAATAATAGTAATACAGGTGTGAGGATTAAAAATAGGCGAAAGGTTTCCACGGCAACCTTTTTTATGCAAGTTTTTAGTTTTTATTTTATTGTGGAAATTTAAAAAAAAATTACAACGTCACTACTTTTCTTTTTATTGCTCGTGTGTTCGTTTTTCAAAAGGGCCGTAAAATTCCTTTAACGGTATCTTTATTATTATTATTATTATTATTACGAAAATATAAAAGAGACGAAAGGGGGAGAAAAAAAATTCAAATTATGTTCCTTTAAGGATAAATTTTTTTTTTTTTTGTAAAATTGAATTTTATTTTTCAATATATTTTAAATTTAATATATGTATGGGAGAGGTGAGGGGAAGGAAGGGGCGAGGGGAATTTTGGAATTGGTATACGTGAATTAAATAAGTCGGGGGAGGTGGAGCGGGGAAGGAGAAGCAATGGAAAAATTTTCTAAAGGTTTAATAAATTCGAAATGAAAATCGTCCGACGTTCGAAAAGTTTTCCCATTTAAATTTTCGTTAAAAAAAAAAAATAAGAAAACAAAGAGATAAAATTTTGGAAAAGATGTGTAGATAGATAGATGATGAAAGAAAGAGAGAGAGAGAGAGGCAAAGAGAAAGAGAAGAGAGAAAGAGAGAGACACACACACACAAACGGAAATATATATATAGAGAGAGGGAAAGAAAGAGACAAACAGAAATAGAAAGAGTGAGAGAGAGAGAGGAGAAAGGGGGACCAGCAGAAAGAGAAAAAAGATAAAGAGAGAGAGAGAAAGAAAAACGATTCGTCTGATAAAATAAAAAGTTTAAATAAGAAAGTATTTTTAATTTAATTTCAATACAACAACCTCGAACGATTACCATCTATCGATTGTACCTTCTTTTTGTTATTCGTACCTAAAATTTTTTAAATTGGAAAAAAAAAACGTTTTATCATTGAACGATGATGATGATGATAATAATAATAATGATGATTATAAAACAAAATGAAAAGGAAGTGGAAAAAAACGTTTGCATTCAACACAAAATCTTGTTTTAAGTCTTTTTTTTTTTTTTTTTTTTTTTTTTACCTTCCGTGAAAAATTTCGTGGGATTAAACCAGATGATCAGATTCTAAAAAAGGTTTCACGTGGAAAAAGAAAAAAAAAAAAAAAATTAAGGCACGTTTCTTTTACCACTTTTTCTTTGAAAAATTGTTATTATTATCATTTTTGGAAAAATCAAGTTTTTTTTTTAATTTTCGCACGAAAAAGTTTAAGAAAAAAATATCAAAAAAAATTAATAATGATGATGATGACGACGATAATGATGATAATGATGATGATAATGATGATAATATCCCACGTACCCATTTAAAATAGGGGATTTTTACCAACGAAAATATCCGTTAAATTTTATAAATTCACGGGATTTAAAAGGAAGAAATGAAATAATATTTATTATTATTATTATTTATATACCTGATGTCAGTCAGGTATTTAATTAAACGTCGTAAATGTTATTAAAAAAAAAAAAATTGTTTCTTAAAAAGGGATCGAAGGCCATTTTTTTTTTGTGTTTAAGACCTTATCAAAAATTTTTTTTTTTTATCAAGTTTCAAACTTTTAATTGGCCACTTAAAATTTTTTTGTTCGTTCTTTTTCATATTTAAAAAAAAATTCGAATCGAATCATTTTTTTTTTTTTTGTAAAGTTGGCAACAACAGTATCGAAAGGATTTAATTTTTTTTTTTTTTTATAAAAATTCAAACGCACAAAAATCTTTTTAAATTTGTTTGTTTGTTTTTGTAACACCGTCGCACGTTTTTTTTTAAAAGAGATTTTGTTTAAAAAAAATTCTTGTTGTTGTTGTTGTTGTTTGTTGGTGCGGATCGTTGAATTAATAAAAAACAAACACAAAAAGAATAAGAATAAGAATAAGAAAAATTTTCCACAGATTTTCATTCTTTTTATTTATCTTTATTTACCTTATTTATATATATATATATCTCTCTCTTCCCCCTCCCCTCTTTCTCTCTCTCTCTCTTTCTTTTTCTTATTGAATTATTTTAAGCTTTTTTTTTATTTTGACAGGTTTAAATTTTTATCATTATTATTATTTTTATTATTATTATTATTTGCGGACTAAAATTTCCTTTCATTGTTTCATTACAACAAATTTTTCCATTTTGTTGTTGTTGTTTCTTATTATTAAATTGATTTATTTCCGTTGCATAAAACAGCCTTGAAAACTTTATGAACCATCACCGGTTATTACATCCGACATATAAATTTAATAATAATAATAATAATAATAACAATAATAATAAAAAACAAAGTAAAAAAGAATTTATAATACGTCCTTAACCTTTTAGCGTTTTTTTTTTTTTTGTAACGTCGAATTTGATTCATATAAAAAAAAAAAAAAAGATTCTTCCGTTTTAATAATAAATAAATTTATTTAAAATAAAATGGCGGTCGCGCATTTATTATTATTATTATTATTAAATTACGTTTTAATTTTAATTTTTTTCATCGTTTCGAAATCAAAACGAAAGGAGAAGAAATGAATGATTCACGCGTTTATACTACCAATTATTAAAAAATTAAATTTATTCTATGACGTAACACGTTATTAATTTTTTTTTTTAGTCTGCTATGTATATCGACATTGAGGAAATATGAAATAAGTCCGCCATTTTGATTTTTGATATTTAATTTATTTAATTAAAGGTTTGCGATTAACGGTTTTAAGAAAGAAAAAAAAATTTTTTTTTTGTTTAAATTTTCGGTTAAAAAAATGTCAAAAGGTCAGTTGTTAAATATAAATTTTAATAAAAAGGTCAAAATTAAATAATTGAACTTTATCATTATTATTATTATCTTCATCACGTGATTATTATTTCAACCTGTAGCCGCGAATGATTTTTTTTTAAGGAAGTTTTTAGGGCAAAAAAAAAATTTTTTTTTAAAGGTTAACCGTTTTTTTTTTCCGTTAGCCTTTTTAACGCATTTTTTTTTTATTTGTAAAAATTTAAACATCGAACGATAATCATAGAGTATATAAATCATGTTTTATTAATTAAAGATGGCGGTGGAAAAAGGGGAATAAATAATATTAAAAAGAAAAGGATGAGAAAATTTTTTCTTTTAAAATTATAAATCAAACCAAATTGAATTTGTCTTCTTTTTTTTTGTCACTTCCGGTTTAAATATTTATCTCTATTATCTTTATTATTATCATTATTATTATTATTATTATTTATTAAAAATTAAAATAAAAAAAAATCGTTTTTTTTGTTACTCGATTATAAAAAGGAAGGTATAAATTAAACAGAAGGACTCTATAAAATTCGACACACGAATAATCATAATCGTCGTACGTACCTGATTATTATTATTATTATCATCATCATCATAATCATTATTATCATTTAAAAATTTATAAGGATATTAATATAAATTTTTTCGATTATTTGCATATAACATATTTTTTTTTTATTTTTCGAAACAGGTTTTTCTTTTCGAAATTGAAGGTTGACGAGTTTTTCTTCGGTTTTTTTTTGCTTGTTTTCCCCCTCCCCCTCCCGTTCCCCCGGCGGGTATAAAAAAGTTAAACGTGTTTCTTTGTTTTTCTTTTTTTTTTTTTGGAATCGTTACATATAAATTTTTTTTTCTGATAAAAACGAAGGTTGAGAAAATTTCATTTTAAAGAATCTCAGGAAAAGCGAGAAAAAAAAAAATTTTTTTAATTATTGAAATCCTTTGACTAACCGGTATATACTACGATACTAATTAAATCGTTTGTTATATTAAAAGGAATAAAATAAATGGAAAGAACAGAAAGAAAACAGAAAAAAATGTATTTTTTTATATATATAGTAAAACTTAAAGTATTAAAAAGGATAAGAATAAATTAAACAAGAGTTGGAATAATAATAAAATAAAGGAAAAAAACAAAGGAAAACAAAGGAAAAAAATTAAAATAATATTATAAATAAAATGTTTAAACTCTTTTTTTTATCTTGTTTTTCTTCTTTTTTTATAAAAAAAAAAAAAAACGATTTGTTTTTTTCGATTAAATATACCGAATCGAAAGGTTTAAGCGACAATACGATTAATAAAAAATTATCGATTCGTACCGGAAGTTAATAAAAATTATTTAAAACGCATTAAACGCACAGACGCAGGCGCGAAACTCATTAGGTAAGAGAATTAAAATTTTTTTTTTTATAATGTTGGTATTTCAAAAAATTCGACTTGACCCATTTAATTAATTACATTCAATTATTATTATTATTATTAATAATTTTTAACGTCATAATTTCGACGCTTATAATTCGTGACGTATTAACGCGTTCTCCGAAATTATGACGTTAAAAAAAATATGTCGTTCATTTCGAGATATCGATTTATAATAACAAAAATAAATAAATATCGAAATGCGATACGTAATAAAAACTTTCACAGTTTTCCCCAATGCTTAAAATCATTATTATTATTATTATTATTATTATTATTTTAAATGTTAATAATAGAAAGGAATAATTTTTTAAACGTTAAAATGGCAAACGGTTTTTATAATTAAAAAAAAAAAAATAAGAATGGTAATAATAGTAATAAATCATTTTATCGGATTTTTTTTTTTAAATAATTCTAGAAAGAGTAGTTAGAAGATGGTAATAAAAGGTCGCGACGACGTCATAATAATAATAATAATAATAATAATAATAATAATAACAATAATAATAAGGTACGTAAATAAATAAGGTAACTTTGTAATACGAATGTAAAATTGGGAAGAAAAAAAATTAAGATGGCGGAATAAGTTTGATTAAACGTATCACGTTTTTTTTTTATTTGTTTGTTAACGAAAATATTAATAATAATGATAATGATAATAATATTAAAAACTACAAAAATCGTTTGAGGGTGGGGGGAATGTTCCTCTTTCTAATTAATACGTTTGTTATATGTTGTTTCCGTTTTGTCTAAACAATCGCTATATTCTTTATAATTATTATGATAAATTATTTTCCATAGATCCTACAACAGCAACAGCAACAACAACAACAACATTTTTAATAAAAAAATGCTAATGTGTTGGGGATTTTACCTGATCGTTACTTACACGATATAAATCGTGACACGTCGTTTCACTTAGTGTTAATATATATCTTCCATTTTTATTTTAAAACTTGAAAAGCTACCGTTTGTTATTATACCCTGATACGTAATTATCGAACCTCTTATTGGTTATAATAAATTTGTTCTTATAAAAATGTGTAAATTGTTTAACCTTGAAAATTTATACAGGTATGATGAAGAAGAGAAGGATGATTCTCTGGATCCGTTGTTGTTGTTGTCATGTTGAAAAATATCCGGATGAAAGTATTGTTAATGATTTATTATTAATATTTCTCGAATACGAATATATTGAAACATAAAATAACTTCCGCCGGAAGTGCAACGAGTTTAACAATATTTTCCTTATGAGGTTAATAATAAAAATTTCGTTTAGTAAACTTGTGTCGCGTTTTGTGTTTCCAATTTTCGGGTAAAATAAAAGGGTCTGCGACGTGTGAGAGAGATAGAGAGAGAGAGAGAGAGAGAGAGAGAGAGAAAATGCTGTCGTTTATTAAATAATAATAATAATAAATTATTTACTTTTATTATTGATGACGTTTTTTCCATTGAGTGATTGTCCATCATTGTCCAATAAGGCCCCAATTTGATTTACATTTTTTCATCATTAACGCTTTTCAAAATCCCTGGATGTATTTTGTTTATATCAATTAATATTGTTTCTTTTATTTCTGTCCTTTTTTTTCCCGAACACAGACGACAAACGACAAACCACAAATAACAATAACACAACAAACAACAACAACAAAATATTAAATTAAATTAATAAATTAAAAAAAAAATAAATTTAAAAAATAAAATATTTGTACGATCGACAGTAATTTTATTTGTTTACTTTTTTTCTTACAATTGCACATTTTAATCGAGTACAGTGTTGCCAAAATTAAATTTAATCCGTTGTTTATCTTGTCTAACGACACGATATTTTTATAGCGAAAACAAGAAGTTTTCAAAAGTTTTAAACGGGGCGAAACGGATGAGACCGTGTGAAGGGGGGAGGAAGAAGGTGTGAAACGTGGAAGAAGAAAAATGATACGTGATTATGATTTTAATCCGCGTCATACCACATAAAAGTAGAAAAATTTGATTGCGAATAAAAAAAAAAAGATGGTGGGAAGGGAAAGAAATTTTTTTTTTGTGTTACGATGACAAAGTGAAAATAAAAAAATTTTTTTTTTTTTTTTAAATAAATTGGGGAGCGGATGTTAAATAAAATGGCAAAGGATCGAATGTTAAATATGTAGGAACGTGGCCGGAAGCGTTTAAATTTATATTTTGCACGTGGTAAAAGTCGTGGTTTAAATCGAAAACCGAAAATGTCGTTCTTTAAACAGACGAGACGAAAAAACAAAAAAAAAAACATTTTTTTTCTTTTTTTTTCTCCTTTCACTACTGATGAAACGACGTGTCATTAAATACGTCACACAATGTTTTTCATCGTGGCTGCAAGGGAGAAAAAAAAAGAAAAAGAAAAAAAGGGAGTTTTAAAAACAAAAAAGGAAAACGACTGCTCGGTCACGCCCCGAAGGTTTTTTATAATTTGTCAAAAACTTATCGGAATCCATTATTATTATCATCATCATCATCATCATTATTATTATTATTATTATTATTATTATTATTATAAAACTTTTGCCGACATTTTTGTTTTAACTACATTTTTTTTCTTTTTTGCAAACGTTTCAAATTTATTATACGTAATTTTTTTTAAAGTAAAAAACGTGATGATGACGGTTATTTTTTCGTGTAACTAGACACTTGCTAACAAACAAACAAATTATTAAATACGATTTGAAAACAAGAGAAAGTTTTTCTAGTTTTTATTTCGATTTAAAAACTTTACGACGTCCTTGATATTTAATATTAAAAAAAAAAAAATGGCGGAAAATTATTAACGGAAATAATATTTAAACGGATATAATAAAATTTACGCTAAATTTAGTTTTTTAAAAATTAATAATAATAATAATATTGATGATGATGATGATGATGATGATGATGATGATGACGTAAAGAAATGATTTAATAAAAATTTTTAAAAAGGAAAAAATAAGCTTATAATTAATTTTATTAAATAAAAGAGAAAATTCGTGGAAAGAAAATTCTAATTAAAAATGGCGTAAAATGTGTCACATTAAAGTTGAAAACCTTAATCTGGAAAAAAACCATTTTTAGTTTTAAAAAAAAAATTTTTTTTTTTCTTTTGAAAACTTGAACGCCTTGAAAAATAATAAGAATGAAAATCGTGTTGTTGTCTCCAAAAAAAAAGTTGATTCGTATTTCAGGTGTGCCAACTTATCTGACACGAAAAAAAAAAAAAAAAAAAATTTCTCACATGCCGAACGAACTCGTTTATATAAAACGACGGAAAAATGAATAAATAAAATTTTCTAAAAAAAAAACGGTTCAAGGTTTTTATTAAATTTTTTATGCCATTTTTAAAGAGAGAGAGAGAGGAAGAGAGAGAGGGGAGAAGGGAACCCAGAAGGAAAAATGAATTTTCAATTTTTTTTTCCTCCCCTCCCTCCGTAAATTATTTATTCATTCCATGAAAATTATTTTAAATTTTTTTCTTTTTTTTTTCTTCCAGTTTTTTTCATCCCTCCCCCTTCGTCCCCCCCCCTTTGCCACTTCCCTCTACCCTCCCCCACCTTTTTTTACTTTATTACGACCATTATTATTATTTTTATTTGTCATTTTTATTGTGACGGATGTTCCCGTACGGAAACATCGTTACATTAAAAAAAAAATTATTATTATTTTTATTCTTTCTAAAAGAAAATTCATTTCCCCCCCCCTCTATTTTAACGTCGTCATCGACGTTATCGTCTACGTCATCACCGACGTCATCATCGTCGTCGAGGGTAATTTAACTTTTTATTTACTTATTTTTGCTGTTTTGTAATCTCTGATGAAAAATTTAAACGTAATGAAAAAAAAAAAAAAACCGTTAAAAAAAATAAATATAAATAATAATAATAATAATAATAATAATAATAATGATGATGATGATGATGATGATGATGATTTTTCTTTTAATTTGATGACGAGTAAAAAAACATGGCGGCAATGTTGTTATAAGAACGACAATTTTTTTCTCTTTTTTTTCTTTTTTAATGTTTTGTTGTTTTCACGCTTCGAGGCATAAAAAAATTAAATAAAAAAAAAAAAAAAAGAAATTTTCAACTTAATACCATATTTTTTTCTTCTGCTTTTCTTCTGCTTTTCTTTCTTTAAAAAAAAAATTAATCAACGAAAACAATTAAAAAAATAAGAAAAATTAATTTCTTTTTTTCTTTTTTTTTTTCCTTCGATGAATGAAATTGAAACTTTGATAACAAAAAAAAAAAAAAAATTTATTATTATTATTATTTTTAGAAACGTCTATTTATTCCTGCAGTAGGTTTTTACCCGTTTGTTTTGTTTGTTTGTTTGTTTATTTTTAAAACGAAATTAATTAGAAAAGTTCATAAATGTTATTTTTAAAAAGGGTCAACTGAAGTTATATATATATATATTTTTCCCAAAGTATACAAAAAAAAAAAAACCATTTTTGTTGTTGTTGTTGCTGCTGCTGTTGCTGTTGTTGTTGTTTTCGTTACTTTTTTGTCGGAAGAAGGAAAAAAAAAAAAAAAGAAAAAAAAAAACAATTTCATAAAATGGAAAGCTTTCATTCAATTTTTTCATTTTTTATTTTTTCCACGTTGTTTTCATTATTATTATTATTATCATTTGTCTCCGTGCGTGTTGTGCGTGTGTGTGTGTGTGTGTGCGTGTCACAGTTCGCGTGCACGAGTTATTATTTCCGTTAAAAAAATTTTTTTTTTAAATAAACTCTAAAAATGTATTTTTCGTACATCATCATCATCATCATTATTATTATTATAATCATTTGCCGTCAAAAATCCATCAAATTGATTTATGATGTTTTTATTAATATAAGTATTATTATTATTATTATTACTAATACAAAAAAATTTGTCAAACAAGTGAAAAATGTTTGTTTGTTTGTTTAAGTTGGTTTTCTCTTTCCCTCTCTGTCTGTTTGCTTTTTAATAAAATTTAATTTTTTTTTTGTTGTTGTGTTTCCGGTTGCGCTCATTAATTTTTTTAATTAACAAACAGAAGAGAAGGAAGGAAGGAAGGGTGGGGGAAACGAAAAAATTACTTTTCCAAACGCGTTTTCGTCGAATGAAAAAAAAATCGTTTAAATAAAAATATATCGACGAAAAAAAAAAGAACGAAAAGGCAAACAGCCGTGAGAAAAAAAAAAGTAATTTTCCAGCCGAGAAAATTGTTGTTCCAGAGCTTTTTCCAAAAAAAAAAAAAAAAGGGAAATAAAATTCTTTAAAAAAAAGTTTTTTGGCGAGATAAAAAAAAAAGTTTTTTTTAAAAATAATGTTATGCTAATTTTAACGTTTTTTATTTCCTTTCTTTTCTCTCTCCCTCTCTCTCTCTTTCAACGTTTTTTTTCCAGCCATTCATTTAATTGATTTTGTTTGTCACGGAGAAAATTTTTGGAAAACAATCGACGATAGAAAAATGTGTCATTTTAAATTATTAAAACAAGAGATCGAAGAGAGAGACTCTCTCTCTCTCTCTTTCTCTCTCTTTTGATAGAGTAATAACAATTACTTTTTTTTGGGGGAGGGGGGAGGAAAAATTTCAACGAAAAAAAAGAATATTCGAGATCTGGAAGGCATCGTTTTTTTAGCAGACGAATAACAAAAAAATTAAATTTTTTTCTTTTTTCCCTTTGGGTAAAATATAAAAATTAATTTCGATTTGATAAGCATGTTGTTGTTGTTGTTTGTTGTTTGTTGTTTGTTGTTTGTTGTTTGTTGTTGTTGTTGTTGTTTGTTGTTGTTGTTGTTGCGGTACCTTTTGGTGAAATAAAATAAGAGTTTTCAGTTTAGAAGTTTCAAAACCGGAAAAACATTTATATTTCCCTTTCCATTTCCTTTTCCTCTCATCATCTAATTTCAACCGCCTTGCACCCCCCGCTCCCCGCTCCGCCTCCTCTCTGGCGATTAAAAACGTAATCATTATCAATTGTTTTTAATTATAATAATTTTAGACAGGTGTCGCTAGCGTAGAAAAAGGGGAACCCCATCGGAAAATTAAAAATTAAATTTTTTTTTTTGTATCTCTCACCCTTAATCCCTCTCTCTCTCTCCCTTCCTTTTTCTCTCTCTCTCTTTCTCTCTTTCTCATTAAAAGCAGACGAAATTTTTTTTTTGTTTATATATAAATTTCGTTAAAAATTAAGTAAGTAGTAGTAATAAAAAACAAAAACTTTTTATTTATTTATTTATTTACATCTCTCGTCCTTTTTTTTTTTTGCGGTAAATCATAATTAAAAAGTGAGAGAGAGGGAGAGAGCAAAATTTTATCCGTAGCAAAATAAATAAATAAATTTATTAAAAGGGATTATTTAAAAAAAAAAAAAAAAAATTTTATGTTTATATATATTTTGATTAATTAACTCGACTGTTGTTGGTTTTTCGGTATAAATGAGAAAATAAGAATCTTTTAATTAACTAATACGTTCTTGATATTAATTTTTTTTAATTATCTGGAAAACCTCCTCTTCGGTCGTTAGATAATAATAATAATAATAATAATAATAATAATAATAATAATAATAATTACTCGTCGCATAATTATGGAAAGAATTGCCAACTTTTGAAAACGATCTTAGATATATTTATTCGAAAGGGAGTAAAAAAAAAAAAAAAAAACAAGTAGGCCGCGTTTGCATATACTTTCATTAAATGTTTGTTTTGATTTTAATCGTTTTCTCCATTTTTTTTTACTTTTTAATCTTCTTCTTCTTCTTCCTTTCTTTCTTTCTAGGGCTCGTTACGAAAAACATAAAAAAAAAGTATTTAATTTAATTAAAAATAATTATTTTTTATAGTACCCATGGTGAAGTAGAAATTACAGCAAAATTAAATTTATTTACGAAAAAAAAAAAATTTCTTAATATTTAATTGTTTTATCATTATTATTATTATCTATACAAGAACGAATGCAGTCAATGATGATGATAATAATAATATGGGGATTTTATATTAAGGAAGAAAAAAAAAATATTTAATTGAGTTTACACAATAGCGTCGGTGGTGAAAAGTAAATGTTAAAAATGATAGAAAGAAAGAGAAAGAGAGAGAGAGGGCGGATCTCGTGAACTAAAAAAAAAAAAAAAAAAAAGAGTTCGAGGTTGATATGTGACCTTTTCATTTCGATTCATCATCTATAATCGATTTTTTTTTATTAATTTTCATAACTTTTCAGTAAATGGACGGATATTAAAATTAAACTGTTATGAATGAAATTTATGATTTGATAAATTTGTTAAGTATTCACTCTCTCTCTCTCTCTCTGGCTCACATACAACCTCTCTCTTTCTCTCTCTCTCACATCTCTTCCTTTCTTTCTTTCCTTTGGAAAAAGGAATATTACTTTTTTTTCTGGTAAATTTTTTTAAAATTAGTTGACAAAATCGCAAAAATATCAATAATAATAATAATAATAACTTTTGTGAGTGTATGTGCTTGTGCGTGTGCGTGCGTGCGTTTTATTTTCTCTATGATTTCGATTTATTATATTACGTAACGTATCAAATTTTATTATTTTTTTATTATTTTTTATTTCTTTATCGTTTTGTAGTTTTTACGATTCGACGTGACACGAAGTATTATAATTTTTAAATAAAATTATTTACAACTGACATATTGATAACTTTGTTTAAAAAAATTTATAAAACGGTTACATTGTTCGTTCCGCCATTTTTAAATTTTTTTTATGTGAGGTAAATTAATAACGAACATCGGATAAAATTTAAAAAAAAAAAAATTAACCCTTGTATATTTCATTACATAAATTCGTCATGATCGAGTAAATAATAATAATAATAAAATAGGGAGCGGGCGAAGAGGGAAAGACGGGGGGAAAATATAAAATGAAAACGACGATCAGATTCAGGCACGATATTTATTTTCTTTTTTTTTTTTGTTGCTCTTAAAAAAAGTCAAAATTGCCAAAACGAAATTCGTTCAAGGAAAAAAAAAAAGAAAATTCTTGCCAAATGAATGATGACGTAATAAAAATAATAAAAAAAAAATGAAGTAGGATTTGTTGTTGTTGTTGTTAACGTTTTAAAAAAACTAAAAAATTTGTCAACCGTAATTTTTTTATTTTTATTTGCTTTTCAACTCGAATTTATTTATTTTTTAGGTCAGCAATACTTTGTATCGGAAAATGGTCAGAGATTTTTTAACGCGTTTCAACAAAATCCATTTCAAAATTATTATCAAACTCAACAACCGCAGCCGCAACAACAACAACAGCAGGCATTGCAACCGCAGAGAACCATAACGTTTCCTCCGCAGGGACACTATCAAACTCAAGATGTGAGAGCATCGGAAATTCCTTTGCAGTACCAACAACATCAACAACAGTTGCCTCAATATCATCAATTTAATGTGCCTCCACAATATTCTGGGTTTCTACCGATTCAACAACCGCAAACATCAACACCCGTTCCTCCGACGACCCTACACGGCTTACAACCTTTTCAACATGTTTTTACCCAGGATAAAAATTTCGTTCAACCTCCGGGTACGGTGAGACCTCAATTTTTCGTGGACCAATTTGGAATTCAACATTCCGCCGTTCAAAATAACGTTCCGACGGATTTATTAAGAACTTCGGCACGTCAAAAGGAAACAATAAAACCTCCAACTATTGTCGGTGGTAAATTTCCAGTCATTGCTCAGGAACCTTATCCGAATGGATATAATAACAATGGCGGCGGAATTCAAGTCGTTCCTTCCAAGGAAATCTCGTCGAATAATGTTAAAAACGAAGGAAGCCGAGCTCAATTTGGTATTCGGGGTAATAAAATAAATGAGTTTTCCGATCAAAGTTTTAATACGAAACAAACACCGTACAAAATCGATAGAAATAGATTTGTCGAAATTCCTGAAGAGGCTTATTCGAGAGGAGAATCGATAAGACCGCATTTGAGCGATTTTGAAAACGATTATTCGAAAACTTCGAAACAGTTTTTAAAAGAAACGGTAACGGTTCCGAGGAAACCAGTTCAAACGACGAAACCACCCCAAGTGGTAAATGATATGTCTAATGTTAAACTTAAAGTACCCTTCGAAGATGACGTAAAACCTATAAAAGCCATTAAAAAAATTGATCCCAAGGAAAATGTGCCAACAGTCAGTGAAAAACCTAAAGAAACAGGAACAACAATAAAAAATGGACATTCGAATGGACAAGCATTAGGAGTACATTCGTTAAGAGAATATTCTAATGTTGTGACTCCGCCGACTCCGAAAAATGTTTTACCACCTAAAGAAGAACCAGAAGATGATTATACGGAAGAAGAATACGATTCTGAAGAAGGATTAGAAGATTATGAAGAATATTCAGAAGAAGAAGACGAAGAACCTTCCGAAGAAAGTTTAACTAATAAATCAAAAGAAAAAAATCGTGGGGCTAATGAGGAAGAAGAAGAAGAAGAAGACGACGAAGAAGGTGAAGAAGAAGAAGATTCCGAGGAGGAAGAAGTCGATGATGATGATGATGATGATGGAAAAGAAATTTCAAAAAAATTACCCGAATCTCCAACGAAATCGATAAAATCACCTGAGCCTTCCCTCGTCAAAGGACTTCATGAATCTGTTGAACCCCCTAAAAATTCTCATAAAATATTAGAATCGACGGAAGAATCAGTTACCAAATTGCCAGAAACTACAAAACAACAATCAGAAAAATCATCGGAAAATTCTGAAGAAGATGAAAAACCAACGGAACCACCTAAACCACCTCGTCCCGTTCATCATCATAATTTTTTCAAAACTCCAAGAATTCCTGGTTCTCCTATTTCTAAAACGTATCCGAGTAACAACCTTCGACCTTTTAAACATTATAATCTTAATTCTAATAATTCGAAAAAAGATGATAAAATTCCGTCGAAAACGGAAACTGAAACCACGACAACATCTGGAGATGGTAAGAGTGATCAGTTGTCGACTCCAAAAGGTTCATCAGAACCTACTGAAAGTTGGGTAATTGTTGCATCGGTTCAAACAAGCAGAAGCGTATCCGGTGCAAGATTCTTACCATCGGGTATTGTAACACAGAAAGAAAGAAATGAAACGTTGGTAAGCAACGATACAAAAGATGAAGATACCGGAAAAAGAAAACAATTTTCTCCATCGAAATTTTCACCTAAAACAAATAAATATACGACTCCGAAATCCATTACTACCGTTATTGAAACAACAAAAATTGCTTCAACGAGTGAAACTACAACACCTACCCCTGTTACCACTAAAACTTCCGCCCCTTCATCCCCTTCATCTACGTCATCCCTATCAACTTTAGCAACATCGTCTACAGCATCATCTACGACAGCGTCATTATCAACAACGACGGTGGTAGCGCCTTCTGTTAAAAACGTGACTACTGTTAATGTTACGTCAGCATCTTCGACAACACCTTCCACCGTGACTACGGTAACTTCAACAACAACTTCACCGTCAACCGAGAGTATTAATGACAAACTCGATAGAGTTCAATCCGAATTATCGATTGACATTTTATCGGGGAATTTTCCTAAACAAGACCAAGTTTTAACAACTCCAGAGGTTAATAAAACAACAATTACAACAACGACGACGACGACGACAAGCACAACATTAAGCACTCCTACAACCACAGAAGAAGAAGAATCAGATGATGATTCTACACCTTTCTTGGTCAGAAAATTTTCACCGTCGGGAAAAAGAACGACGACAACTGCAAAACCGAATAAGAAACTTAATTCACTCATGGAAAGTTTACATTTTGATGATTTAACTGGATTGTTACCTGCTGGGTTTAAACCTAGAGGACAATTTAGCAGAAAAAGCACGACCGAAGCAGGAAGTAAAACAACCGAAAAGCCAGAGCCGAGAACAACCACACGTAAAATTAATTTCAAACCTAAATTTGGTCGAAACAAAACCGAAGGAGCAACCACACCAACTAGTGCTACTACCACTGTAACAACAACCACTACAACCACTACTGCTCTACCTATAAGTTTGGCAAGTTTGGGAAAAGTTAAATTTCAAGAAGACATTTCATCTTTGTTGCCAAAGGATTACAAAGGAAAACCAGAAGACAAATCACCCACAACCTCCGCGAAAACTGTTGTCACTACAACATCAACAACAACAATCAAACCGGAAATCAAATCTAAAGATCTTTCAAGTTTATTGGGTAAAATTAAATTCCAAGACCCAACAAATCTTCTTCCACCAGGTTTTAATCAAACTATGGTAGATAAAAAACCGGAAACATCGACCAACGCATCAAAAGGATTAGAAAGTGTTTTCTCAAATGTAAAACAAGTTGACGTGAACGCTTTTCTTCCACCTGGTTTTACATTAGGTTCTTCGACAACCGTTCCAACTACAAAAGTATCGACGACAGAACACCAAAAAGGTCCCGTTTTTCCAACTCGAGCGGGAGGCGTAACGAGAAAACCATTTGGTCATCAAACTACAGAGAAACCAGCCGCCGCACTTTTACCGGAAATTCCAAAAATACAAAAAGGATGGCCTCAAAGGTAAATTATAAACAAACAAACAAACACAAACACATAATTTTTATAATTTAATCATTAATATAAAATCGATGACGTTTTTAGAGCGACAACTGCATTCACCGGTTGGCCAACACCATCGACGACACCAATTTCCATCGAAAAACTATTAGAGTTGGCCAAATTAGCAACGAGCGAATCATCGTCTACGCAAGAAGTAACAACAAGCACGACGACGACGACAACAACGACCACAACAACAACAACAACTCCAAAACCGACGACACCTGGAATATGTACCGAAGATTGCGAACTTGCTGGTACCGTCAAATTGGTTGAAGGTGTTAAATGGGTACCAGAACTTTTAGATCGTAATACAAAAGAATGGCAAGATTTAGCCAACGAAGTTTTAAATGAGGTGATTGATTCGATATCTCGAACACGAAAGAACATATTTCTAGAACATTTTTATGTAAAAACTTTTTCTTTTTTTTACAGTTGGACTATTTTTATAGAAACTCCGAAGAACTTAAACATTTATACAAAGGAATCCGAATCGATTCTTTTAGGTAAGACACAGTACCTTAATATTATTATTATTATTTACGACGTGTTAGAGAAGAAAAAAATTATATTTTTTTACTTACAGTCCAGGAAGCGTTTTAGTCGATTACTTTGTAGAATTAGCAGATCCCGAAGGTGAAATAAGCACTCAAGAAATAAAAAAATTATTCAATCAAGGTTTGACCGAAGAATCACCTGAAAATGAAAGAAATCAAAAAAGTTTGGAACTCGATGAAAATCGAACGGATGTTGATAGCAGAAGAGAAGGGAAAACACTTAAATTGGGTAAATTTTCCGTTGATCCAAAGTACACGGATTTTGTTGGTAAGTTGATTTATCTACTCCCCCCCCCCGTGATAAGGTATCATCTTAAAAACAAACCTCAAAACCAAAAATTTGTTTTTTTTCTTATTCTACAGTCGTGCAGAAACAAATGTACCCATCGGTTAGCTTCGCAGAAGATGATACATTCCTTCCTCAATGGGCTATAGCCGTTATAGTAATCGGTTTAGCTTCTCTTCTATTCGTTATAATATTTGGAGTCACTGTGGTAAATGATTTTTTTCTCTCACTCTCTCCCCTCCCCCCAAAAAATGTCACATTTAATTAATTACGTATAATTTTCACAGCTTGTCAATCGTCATAAGAATAATAAGAAGAAAACTCCGACACCATTAACGGAAGAAATAATTAACGAAATGAACAAACAACAGCACATCGGTGGTTTCGATAATTACGGTGCTGATGATTTATACGGTATGGACGACGTTTGGAACGATTCCGGTTACGAAAAACCCCCGAAAAAGGTAAAACACCCGCCATTTTTATAATAAAGTTGAATAACTTGTCATTAGCATCGTGTGCGTGTGCGTGCGTGTGCGTCAAATTAATAATAACCCGCCACTCATTAATTACGTAATTAACGCCTTAAAATTTTCGATTATGTTATTTACAACGTTTCTTAACTAATATTGCCTAACTTTTTATATTAAGGCGTTTTATAAATATTTAATTAAATTTTAAAACTAGAAAGTAAAAAAAAAAAAATTTTTTTTTTTTTTTTTTTTTTGAAAACTGGAAATTTTCCTAATTATACATTATTAAAAAGTTTTACATTTTCCTGGATAAAAAAAAAAAAAAATGGAGAGTAAAAAAAAAAAAAAAAAACTTTTAAAAAGTTTATTAAAAAGTTTTACCGTGTAAAATAAAAAAAAAAAATTTTTTTTTTTCCTACTGTTGCTGTTGCAGAGATCTCACGGATCTTATGCCGATAATAGCATGACCAATCTCTACGACAGCTGGAGATCCGACTGGAATGGTTATTATTACAATTCGTATTATGGAGGAAGTGCTAGCGGTTATGGAGTCATAGGTGGAGGAAGAAGAAGATCCGATTACGATACAAATTTCTGAGAATGGCTTTACGACTCAAATGATGAATATGAGTCGTGATTTAATTTTTTAAATAAAATGGACGGAACCAAAGGCGAAAGTGTACGAAAGTAAAACACAAATGGCGGCCATTAAAACCGCCATGTTTTTTTTTTTTTTTTGAAATTCTCTGATCGGGGGAGAAAAACGTTTTCGGTTGTGATAATTTATAACTTTTATTAATAAACCTCGATATATATATATATATATATATATATGTGTGTACTTGCCAGAGGTTATTTTTTCAAATGTTTCTCTCTATCTCTCTCTCTTCCGGTTTAAACAAAAACGGATATACTTAGACTTTCGTAACGGTTTTTAACGAATTTTTTTTTTTTTTTAAATTAATTAACGTGGGCCGTCCCACTTAATCTCGTTAATATTTTGCACAATTTTTATTATTGTTATTTAATTAATTATTACGAGAAGGCGGTGATTTATTTAAAAAAAAAAAAAAAAAGGCGGGAAATTTAAATTCATTTAATTAATATTATTAAACGATTTAAAATTTTATTATTATTATTACTTGTTGTTTACATAGACAACGCCGCGCGTGGTGCGTAGATAAAAACATTTTAAATAATAATAATAATAATGATAATGATAATACGTTATTAGTATTTCTATTAAAATCGAATAAATTTTATTTGTTAAAAAAAAAAAAAAAAAATGAAAAGACGAGGAGGAGCCATCGCACGCACGTTTATTAATTAATAAATAAATGTGATAATAATAATAATAATAATAATAAATAAATAAATAAATAAAATGAATGTTTAGTTGTCAACTTGTTTGTATAAATTTTTATATTTAATTTACCCGTTACATTCAATAAAATTTTTTAATAATAATAATAATAATAAAATTATTTTACGTTTGAAATGTATATATATATATATTATTGTTCTGCGTAAATGAATAAATTAAATATATATACATATATTTAAAATTTAAATAAAAACGATGATGATAATAATAACCTTTCAATTTATTCCATTTCCCCCTCCTCCTCTCCCCACCCTTTTCCTCCCCTCCCCTCTCTTATACATAATTATTTTATATAAAATAACACAAATTACAGAATTTAATTTCATTTCTAATTTAAATAAGGAAACGATAGTAATAATAATAATAAGTCAAACGAAGAGGATTATTAAAATTAATTAATTAATTAATAAGTAATGATAATAATAGTAACACGAATTTTTATTAAAATAAAATAAAATTAAAAATAAAATAAAACAAAATGAAAAACAAAATTAAAAATAAAATTAAAAACAAAATGAAAAAAAAAATTTTTTTAAAAATTAAAAATAAAATAAAACAAAATGAAAAATAAAATTTAAAATAAAATTAAAAATAAAATTAAAAACAAAATGAAAAAAAAAATTTAAAAAAAAATGAAAATAAAATTTAAAATAAAATTAAAAAATTAAAAACAAAAAAAATAAAAAAATAAAAAGTTAAAAATAAAAACCAATCGGCCATCTTGTCATTCCGTTTTTATCATAATAAAAAATTTTCACAGGCAGACAAACAAGCAAACAAACACACAAACATTTAACAACGTTCAATATATTTCTCTCGTGTAAATACATATTAATAATAATAATAATAATAATAAATGCATTGCAACGATTCCCTCTTTCCCTCTCTCACACTCTCACTCTCTCTCTCTCTCCCTTTCCCCTCAACTTTTCCTTTTCCCATTCGTTCCCATCGTTTTTCAAGTTTTTTTTTTTTTTTAAAATAAAATAAAATTAAAACAATAAAAATGAAAAGAAAAAAATTTTTGGTCGAACCTGAACGTGACTAGACGATAAAATTATTATTATCATTATTTTTTTCGGTTATGGTTTTAAAAAAAAAAAAAATTTTACGCGCGTTATTTAAAAAGAAAAAAAAAAAAAAAAAAAAAAAAAAAAAAAAAAACGTTTCAGGTTTTTTCAAGCTCGATTTTTTTAATAATTTTTTTTTTTTTTTTTTTTATTATTTCACGTTTAAACTTTAAATATATTCGTGAGTTCGTCCATAAGAGTTTCGAACCTGTACGCGACTCTTATGTTTGGCACGTTTGTCCGACTTATGTCGTTTCCGGCGACTCCTTCTTTCGTGTAATTGGGTCCCAACCAATGTTGTTTTATCTTAAAATAATAATAATAATAATAATAGTTTTTTTTTGACTTATTCGATGATGTCAATCACGCACGCCGAATAAAATGAAAAAAAATGAAAAAAAAAAAAAAAATTTTTTCTTACCTTGTGAGGAAAACCGCTCATTAAAACGCTGTTCCTGGCGAGTTCGCTCATGTCGCAAGCGCTCAATTTCCACACTTGCGCCGCTATGCTATACTCTTCCATTAAAGGTTCTTTAGTGAAGTGAAATTGAAGAGGATCGTCCGTCGACAGGCTCACGCATAAACCTCTCGCTATGTATTCCGGAAGTGGATTCCTATGGTAATTTAAAAAAAGAGAATTGTTGCTCAACGGACTCATGGCGATTCCGATTTGAGCCAAGTAATACAAATATTGGAGTACGGGAACTTTACGTAAAAGTAAACCGTGGGAAATGTTGTTGCAAAGAAGGAAACCGCAAACGAGATGTTGCACGGGACCTGCTTCCCCGCAATGAGGTCTCAATACGAAAGTGTTTAAACCCTGTTCCCGCCTGAATTCGTTCAAAACAACCAAATTCGCATACGTGTAATAAAGATAGTAAGCGTAGGGAGGATTTTCGGAATCGGACCATTTTTCCGGTGGCAAAACGTCTTTGTCGAAAAGTGGATTTTCAGGTTTGCTTTCGTCGTCAACCGAATCAAACCCGATGACCTGTTTTTTAAAAAAAAAAAAACATCAAATTAACTCGTGAAAAACAAATGGATAACTAAAAATCTGTTTTTTTTTTTTTTTTTTCGACATCCACAACAATATACTCACGTATTGTAAAAATCTATGCAATTCCGGATGCGTGTCTGGATTGTTTGTGACTTCGAAGAGAGGAAGGAAAACGTTTTGTAACATTTCTTCAAAATTATTCATCATGTTATTCGATTTAAATATGTCGCTGAAACGAAGAAAAAAAAATTTTTTTTTTTTTAAACCGATACCGATAACGTTCTGAACATTCGCCGTTAATTGTTTACTTACAATAATCTTGGAATTTGTATGAGCCATCTTATGTTGTCCGAATAAACTTTATATGTTATGGCCCATTTTGCAAGTTTATCCCATTCGTCGTAACTTTTTCCATAAATAGAGAGTCTAAGTTCGGCGTTTTGATATTTGCTTTCCTCCAAATCGGACGCTACTTCCTGATGAAAAAAAAAAAAAATTTTACAACCATAACTACACACACGTAAAAGTGTCATTTCGACGTTTTTTTCCCACTCACTTTCAAGATACCAGCAAAATATTTTCCATTGATAAAATTGTCAGTTTTTAAAAAAACTTCCCGGAGTCTGCTTTCACCGATCGGATTGTATTTGGCATTGAATTTATCAAATCTGTGAAAAGTGTTTCGATCCTGAAAAGCGAAGAAAAAAAGTCCGTTAAATTTAAAAAGGTTTCGAAATATTTTTTTAAAAGACGTAAATAATAATAAAAAATTTTAATTAATTTTTTTTTTTTTTTTTTGCTCTCTTGCAGCACGAATTACGTATGCTTAAGACGGTGGAGGACAGACAGACAGACAGACAGACAGACATGTCGAGTGCTTCTTACCGCGTGAACATCAAGCATATCTACGGTGAGATCATAAGCCGTCAGGTTCATGGATTCGAAAACCTGTCGAAGAGTCATTTGTTTCCCGTTGGTTATGGTAACAACTTCGTCGGCGTTGTGCTTGAGAGTTTTTTTTATAAAACGCAACAAGTGTTTTTGATTCATTGCAGAAGCCGCGTGGATGTGAGTGTCTACCTTCCGGATATTGTAGAAATCCCTATGCGGTACCTGCTTTTGCGAAGCAAGCTCGCGTAACTCGTTCAATAAAACGTGAAGTTGATATTTTGATGATAAATAGCATAAACGACGATAGCAAAATGATTTTCTACAAAATAATAATTAAACGAACTTCTATGTAGTCACTATACCCAACTCTCTTATAATCTCTTGTTTAAAAAAAAATACTTCATCTTTCTTTTCTTATTTTTAATTTTGCCACGACTTTTTTTAATTTTTTTTTTTTTTTTTTTGGCGGAGGCTCATTGAAGATGAAACAAAACAGACAAGGCTGAAAGAATAATGGAAAGATGATGCTACCAATTTACGACACTAATAAATTGCACTTGTGGTTTACTATAACTTGAATTTTACAATCAATCAATCAATTGTTAATGTGAAAATGTGTAAAGAAAAAAAAAATGTTTTTAAACGTACCTAATTGTAAGACACGATTAACAGTTAGTGACACTATCTATCTTATTTATAAATAAATGTGTAAAAAAATTAAAAAAAAAAAAGAAAGAAACGAGCCTTCACCGGATATTTATTTCATTTCAAAACCATCTTTTTTTTTTTTTTTCTTGGCTACTACCACTTGTATAAATAATAATAATAATAAGTAAAAAAATAAATAAATAAATAATATGATGAAAACTCACAGGGGACCATCTGCTATCATAGTGCACATTTGTTGTGTGTCTGACACAAAAGTGTTCAAATCGGGAAACGTATAAAGAATATCTTTGTCTCCCTTTTTTTTAAACACGTTGAAAACTCCGGATTTCATTTCGAAAAAATAATTTTTCGGACTGGGAACATCACATTCCCATGGATTTTCACTTGTCGGAGGAGGATGAACGGGATGCTCTGAAACCAAAACACGTTCTCTCATTCAAATGTATTAAAAATTAATTTTCCTACTAAAAAAAACAATGGAAAGGATGAAATAAACCTTCTATGGGTTTCCTTTCTTCGTGTTTAAATTCGACATTTTTTTTGGAAGCAACGGAATCTAAAAATTTTGACATGACCGAAGGAAAATTTTGTCCTAATGCACTCATGTATTTTTCTCTCATTTGAAGAGCAACAATGAGAAGTTTTGACGCAGATTGAAGATCTTCATAAGAAACCTGAAAACAAAAAATGAATTTCATGCAAAAAATGATAAAATTAGTGAGAGAGAGAGAGAGAGAGAGAAAACAAAGATTCACCCCTGTGGTATCTTCTCCAGAAACTGAAACTCTTTGAAAATCTGGAATGATGTCATCATCATCCATCGAATATTCATCCTCTCCGTCAGGCATACCAAATGATGACATTCCGTGACATTTTTTTTCATCTGCATGACCGGCAATTCTAACAATTGGAAAAAAAACATACATATAAGAAATCAAAGGAAAAAAAAAAAATTCCTTTGTTAAAATTATAATTACGAACTGAATAATTTTTTTTACAGTCATACAAACCTGGTCAATTGTCTTTGAATGGCTAATTTTGTTTCTATTTGTTCAATTGGAAATTGAGGCACTTCGTAGGGGGCCGATATCTCATTTGGAAGTTCCAAAATATTTTTTTCATTTTGCGGTTGAACGGGTGTTGGCGAACCATTGTTATACTGTGGAGAAACGTCACTACCTGTGAAAATAAAAAAAAAAATCCAAAGATTTAATTAAACATGTTAAAAACTGAAATCTTACCTAATCAAAAACTTTCATGTGACACAAACAAAAGCAAAAAAAAAAAATTTTTTTTTAAATTGTTATTTTACACACTCACTTGCACAAGGTACAAGGTTCTAAAAGGTTAAAAACCGTTATAAATTGTTAATTTTTTTTTTTTTTTTTATTACGTAATAGTTAAAAAAAAAATGGGAAAATTGGGATAAATTTTTTTTTCAACAGTCAATTAAACATTTCAACCGACCATTAAAATTAATGAGGAGACCAAATCAATTTTTCCGTTAAAAAAAAAAAAAATTAAATCCGTTAAAAATATCAGCAGGACTATAAATAAATTATTATTATTATTAATTTTTTTATTATAAAAACAAGCAAAAAAAACTACATTTTTGTTAAATAAATAAATAATAATCAATACTACTACTACTAATAATAATAATAATACTAAAAATATTTTAATCTAAATTTTATTTGATTATGCACACCCGATTTAATCCGGGTGGGTGGGGGGAAAGGAAGAGGGAAAAGAAAAAAAAAAATTCGTTAAAAATAAATTATTGAAAGAATAAAAAGAATACCTGAAGGTTTTTTTCGTGTGTACTTACTAGATCTTTCCCTATACATAAAAGTAACATCGGGCTCTGAATTAGCGGATGATTTCCGCCATTTCCACTGATTAACATCAGACAGCAATCCTTGTGCGGAATCCATTTTTCAATATTAAAATATAACGATCGAACCTTTCGATAAAATAATAATAATAATAATAAAATGTAATTCTAAACATAAATTAAATAACAAAACAATAAAACAAAAGTTAAAATAAATTTTATAACAAATGAAACAATAATCAAAGTCATAATAAAAAAACCGAAAAGTAAAATAATTCTCTTAGAACACACATTTATCAAATAAATTAATCTCGAATCAACCAATGACCAAGCTTCGACAAAATTTTTTTGCATAAATTAAGTAAGGGGGGGAAAAAAAAAACCGTCAAAGATGATGATTTTGTAAAACTGCGACAAAAAAAAAAAAAAAAAAGACGGCAAAAAATTATCAAATGACGTCATCGAAAATTTTCGTAGTTGCAGGAATTGCATTGAATACAAACCGACCACCCAATCCCACCGCATACAAAACCGTATTCAATTTCTTTCATTTTTCTTTTTTTTTCTTTTTCGTGATCAAAATAAAGCTTACATGTTATTATTATTATTATTATTATTTAAATGCATTCGTGCCGTACGTAAATTTCATATTTAATTAAAATATAAATAAAATTAATTAAAAATAATAATTTTTTTTTATTTTTTTTAATTTATAATATTAAAAAAAAAAAATTTCCCTTTTTAATTTTTGTAACTGTTGCCAGAGGTCACTGCCTTCGCTGTCGCCCACATTTACAAAAAAAAAAAATTATTATTTTTTATATACATAATGACTTCCTGAAATAAACTCTTTCAACGATTTATTTTTAAGTTAAAATAAAGTTAATAAATTTACGACCTTTATAAGCTTAAAAAGAAATAATAATAATAATAATAATAATAATAATAATAATAATAATATTTAAACTCGAACACTTGTTTTAGGCCCCCCCAAAAAAAAAAAAAAAAGAAAAAAAAATGGCATGGAATTTTTTTTTTAAACAAAATACAATGGCATATTATTATTATTATTATTATTATTATTATTTCTTTAAGTCGGCTTTATGCTATACAAAAGCTTTGTAACGAATGAAAAAAAAAAAAAAAAAATGATTTACAACTAAACACTTTCTCTATTTCTTGGTCTCGATAACATAAACAATTTATATTAACTATAATAAATTTTTTTTAAGAAAAAAAAAACATGAGCTAATTTTTTTTTTTTTTTTTTTTTTTTTTTTTTTTTTTGGTCTTAGGGTTAAAAAGTTATCATTAATAATACTAATAATTTTTTGTTTAAAAAAAAAAAATTTTTTTAAACGTGGAACAAACAACATAATATTGACGTGTTAATTTTTGCACGACAAAAAATTTAAAAAAAAAAATATGTCAAAAAATAAAATTGTCATTTCGACGTGAGAAAAACAAATAATTGATTTTGATACTGGAAAGAGAGAGAAAGATAGATAGATAGATAGAGAGAGAGAGATAGAGAGAGAGAGAGAAATTCAATTATACGTAAAAGCTTTTCGTGTCTCTCACAAAAAAACAAAAAACAATTTCGCCATTTTTTATTTTTTTTTGTTCTCACGCTCTTTGATTCCCGTTACAATAATAATAATAACAATAATAATAATAATACTTGTTTGTATTTTTTTAAATATTAAAAAAAAAAAAAAAAAAAAAAAACAAATTTTTTTATGTCACACAAAAAAAACTCTGTCAAGTACAAACAAAATGTTTATCACGACGACGATACAAACACTTTTACAATAATATTTGATTGATAACGCAATAAAATTATTATTATTATTATTATTATTATTATTATTATTATTGAAATTTCCAATCGTTCGACCGGAAAAATGCGAAGAACAAAAAAACAAACGACTGAAAGTTTAAAAAAAAAAAAATTTTCTTTTCTTTTCATAAGGATTAAACGTTACGTAAGTTAATTAGAGAAAAAGATGAAAAGCATAGAATAAGAAAAATCAATTTTTTTTTTTCGTTTAATAGGACTTCGTGACGTCATAACAAAAAAAAATATGATAACGATGATGATGATGATGATAATAATAAGAAAAAAAAATGCCCTCGAATTGAATTAAGTACGAATAATATTTTATTATTATTATCATCGATAATAAATTGATTCGAACGTAACAAATGATAATAATAATAATAATAATAATAATAATAATATCCATTTTATTTTTTCATAATGTTTAAATAAAATAAATTAAAATGGCTAACACGATTGATGATGATGATGATGATGATGATAATTACGTAAGAAAAAATTACATGCGTTTATCAAATGATTAACAGGGTTGTACAACAATCAACAATCAAAAACAAATATGGCGAATATTGAAATTTGTCGTTGTGTGAAAAATACGGAAAATGTTTTTTTTTTTTTATTGGAAATAATAGAAAAAGTACACACAAAGTATTATTATTATTATTATTTTCACACGGAAAATTATCAAGTTAATAATGATGATAAGAGTGATAAAGTGGTGGTGGTGGTGGTAGGAGAGTTTTTAAAATCATTTTTTTTTTTTTTTCTGAAATGAGGAAAATGGCCGATGATAAAAAAAAAAAATTTTTTAAATTTCAGAAAGGGAAAAGGGGGGGGGGTAAATTTTTCTTTTGGCAAAGAACCTGGGATAAATTTAACAACAACAACCGGCATGTTTGTTTTTTTCGTTTTATATCACATACATCTCAGTATTTTTCTATTATTCCTTATTTTTCTACAATAAAACTAATTTTTTTTTGTTTTCCTAATATTTAACAAACACTTTGACAAACAAAAATGAAAAAATATCAAACGTGACGTTATGATGAAAAATTTAACAAAAAAAAAAAAAAATTCAATCTTTTGTTCGGTTTGCAATTTTCCCAGGGGGAAAGGGGGGGGGGGGGGGGGGGGGGGGGAGAAAAAAAAGTTTCAAAGAAACAAAACCAAAGGGATCGGTTTAAATACAAATGCGGAATTTTTTTTTTAGAAACAAAAAAAAAAAAAAAAAAAAAAAAAAAGCCCAGAACTTTGATAGAAATCATGAAAATTTACTTGTAAGGGTAAAACTAATGCCACGTTCAAAACTTTTTTCATTCGAGTATTTTATTTTATTTTATTTTTTTTTTGCAATGCAATGGAAAAATATATTTTTTATTTACGTTATTGTATCAGGTACTGGATGAAAAACAAAAAAAAAACCTAAGCTCAAACCTTAAACTGAAATATCTTGTGGGCAAACAACCGGAACGAATTTTACAAAAAAATATATAACGGAAATTTAATAAAGTAAACATAAATGGAAAATCAAGTTGGGTATTGCCACCACCATCATAGACATCACGATTATCGACACGTTTTAAAAATTTCAAAAAAAAAAAAAAAACAAATTTACCATTATTATTATTATTATCATTATTAATAAATAAAAGCTTATTAATAATATTCTTAAAAGATAAGATTCATTTTATTTTATTTTAATATAAATATTTAATAATAAAACAAAATTTTTCATTTTTCATATATGTATATATGATTACTCATCACGTTTTGTAAATATTTTACTTTTGGCGACAAAAATCCCTTATTTTTTTTTTTTTTTAAATTGAATTACGGTTGAAAAGAACATTTGCATGTGTACATTATTTAAAAATGGAGATTTTTGCAAATCGAAAAAAAATTGAAATTTAAAATGAAATTTTATTTGAGTTTTATCTTATTTAAGAATTATTTTATAAATAAAATGTATTAAAAATATTGCGTTAAAATAACTGAATTTAATTTCAAACGATTTAGGTATTATTATTATCACTATCACTTCATTTAATTCAAAGAAATTTTTTTTTTCGTTTTGTTTCGTTATATAATTTAGAATTTCAAAAATTAAAAATTCTTTTTTTTTTTTTTTTTTTTTTTTTTTTACACATGACGAGGTAGAAAAAGGCTTAATATGATCGATCATAAAAATAATTTAAAATCGTAAAAATTAAAAAAAAAAAAAAATTAATCGTTTATTAAATGGGGCAAAAGTTTTGTTTATTTAAATTCGAACCAAGAAATTTTACTTTCATCCACTTAAATTCAATTTTTATTCTAATTAAAAAAAAAAAAACGATCGTTGATTTATTTTTTTTTAACTCTCTCTTTCTCTCTCTCTCTCTCCCCCACTCTCCATTATATCAATAAAAATAAATCGTCATTAAAAATTTTATAATGAAAAAAAAAAAAAAAAAAATTGAAAATCAATTTTCAATTAATTTTTTTTACTCCTCCTTATAATCCTTCATTTTATTCATTTAGTAATTAATACATAAGAGTATTTCCTTAATTTACAACAAAATTAAATAAAACTTTAACATGTTTTCAATTGGGGAAAAAGAAAAAAAAAAAAAAATAATAATAATAATAATAATTTGTAAGTATTAAGATTATAAAATTTTGTAAATGTTAAAAGAACATTGTCGATTAATTTAAAAAGATACAAAGAAAATTTCATTTTATTTATTTTCAACAATGAAAACACAAAGATTAAAAAAAAAAAAATATTTTAAATATGTATATTTTAAATACAGATAAATGAAATTATTATTTATTTACTGTACTCATTTTTTGTTTTTGTACACGAGCAAAGAACCGACTATTATTTACTGGTGTAAAAAATTAGATAAGAATAGACGAATATTAATAATTGAAAATGTTTATCACATTTTTTTTCTTTTATTTGTAAAATTTAAGGAATTACACTTACATATGACATTTACCATAAATGAAACTATGCTTTTTTTTAAAAACAAAACCTGTATAATGAACATTCGATTATGCTTATCGAACATGAATGCAAAGAAAATTACATTATTCAGAGACTTCATTCGAAATCTCTGGCAATATATTTTGAAATCATATTTTATTAATTAAATAATAGACTATTAAAATAAATTAAATGGAAGAAAGTATAAAATTAAAAAAAAAAAAGAAATTTATTATTAAAAACACATATAATTTTTAAATATATATGTATTTTTTAATAACGATAAAAATTAATGACAGTAAAAGACAAATTTTTATGGTCACAAGTATTTGTATTTTTTGGGAAATGCAAGCAGTAGATAACATGTGCTTAAAATTAAGAATGATTTAAACTTTTCAAGTTAAAAAAGAAAACTGATTTATTTTTAAATACTAAAATATTCGTTTCTTTTCTCTCATAGTTAATAGTCTATAACAAAAAGTAAAAAAATTTTAGGTCCCTTACAAAGAATAGTTAGATTTCAGAATGAAAAAGGTAATTTTTTTTTGACTTTACCGTTTAGAAATTTACATACTAGTATTTATTTATAATAATATAATTTTATTTAACTACTTTTTTTTATTCGTGAAAAAAAAATGAAAAATCACATAAGTAATACTTAAATAATTTGACTAAAACTTATTATATATTTAACATGCTAAAATTTAAACTAAGTTACTTTTAATTCAATTAACTACAGTATTTTTAATTAAATTTTTTTAAAGTTTCGATAGATATATAAAAGTTTATTGTTACTTACTCATAATATAATTATTTAAAATAATTCGGCGAAAAATTATTAGTAATATATATTTTGTGACACACAGAGAACGATAACCTGCACGGTATTAATAGCTGTGTAATGAAAAAGTCAAATATTTCACATTACTAGAAACCATGATATATATTAACAGTGTTGCCAAATTTTTATTATATTAACTGCATTTAATAAATTATACATTTATTAATAATTCAAAATTTATTTTTTAAATTTAATTATAATCCAGTTTAAAATTATATTTATTATCTATGTACGATATAAATTTACAGCATGCATTTTTATAAATATTAAAAAAGAGGCTTAATAAAAAATAAATACAAATATAAATAAGACTAAATTTTTTATTTAAAATTTTCCTTTTTGGAACTTTTAAACAGTGTCAATAAAACTAAATTATTTGTTTATTTAGAGTATTGCATTTTTTATAAGTAAAATTTTAACGGATTGTATTAAAAAGTAACTGCTTTAAAATAAATTTACTATTTAATTGTAAATGAAGAATTATGAAATACATGTGGTAAAAGTATAAGAAGGAATGAAATACGTTGGACAGACATATAAAATTACATGAAAATTACGATAAGGTTTATAAAAATATTAATATTCATTTATCATACATAATTATTGAAAATTTTCATATATTAGATAAATTTGGCAACGTAATAAAAAAAAATGGGGGAGTTTTGGAATTTTTTTAAGGCGAGGTGCACAGTCGTAGAGGGCGGTGATTAATAAACTCTGGTTAAGAAAATGGCTGCTTGTAAAGTGAGAGGAAATGTCTTTGTTTAGTTTTTTATTTTATTGAAAATTTAATAGTACAATGCCTAGTGCTTCGTTTACTTCAACACGTTCTTATGTTCGAAGATCCCGTAGGAAAGGAGTAAATCGAATTCCTATTCCATCTCGTACGAATGCAGGTAAATTTAGTTAAATAAAATTGCCTCAATACAAATGGCCGAGATGTTCGATTTTTATTCAAATCTCTTTGTTAGAATTTAAAAATTTACCTCTCGGTTTAATTTAAAAGAAAGCCTGATATTTTCATATTTATTTTTGAACTTTTACATAAAAAAAGCCAATCTATTTTGGTAAAGCGTGTAAATGCAAATGCTTGTTAGCTCAGCTGAATAGGCTTATGTAGTTACCTGTTTCTAAATGATTTAAACGCTTTTACATTACTAACCTCTTTTATAATGTATTAGCCTACATAGTTAAATATGGTTTATTTTAAACTTTGAAAATGTGTTGTTTGTAATATTTTTATATGAAATAAAGATAGGTATTGAAACTTACTTGAACTGTTTAACTTATTTTGTATGCAAAAATATTTTAATAAAAGGTATATATATTTACATACAATTTACATTACTTTTCTAGTAATGTAAATGATGATGAAAATCATTGGATACATGCTACATATTTATTATTATTATTATTATTATTATTTTTGAGTAAGAAATTTTAATTTAAAAATTAATTTTATATTCATCTTTTTTTTATAACTAAATACCTTGTTAAATTATTGTCTTTAACTAAAATTCAAAGCCATTAATAATGTTATTATAAAATTTATTTAAAATTTTTGCTTGTTAATTTGTAGAACAATGTGATCTGCCAGGTCAGCCTCCCAGTGGAGCAGCTTTGGGATCTGGTGGGAATTCAGCATCTTCAGTAGCTGCAGGAAATGCGTGTACAAGTGCTGCTACTCCTTCTACTGCTGGTTTACCATCGGGCAGCAATCATAATCCACCATATGATTTAAGAAGAAAATCTCCTCCACATGCTCAGGATACTTGTCCAAGCACCAGTGGATCTTCCTCTTCTGCATATATGACATCAATGCTTCCTGCTAGGAAAAGGCCTCGCAGGTCTTGCCCGTATTTGGGTGAGGGTGAGTAAAATTAATTTTTTATAATGAAAGTATTTTTAATTTTAAAAACTGGTTTAATGTCAGAAGTAGAAAATAATTCTGTATCAGGGACTTCCAATCAGGCAGCTCACTACCTTCAATATGAACTGCCTGATGAAGTATTACTCACTATCTTCAGTTACCTTCTTGAACAAGATTTGTGTCGTATCAGCCAAGTATGTAAACGCTTCCAAACAATTGCCAATGATAATGAGCTATGGTATGTTTCATTTTTTATTTTACTGTTATAAACATTTTATAAATATTACAACAAAAGATAAACTTTGAATATTTTATTATAGGAGGACATTATATCAAAATGTGTATGAATATGATTTGCCACTGTTCAACCCAGCTCCGTGCCGTTTTGAGTTTGTGAATCCCGTCGATTCTGATCACATAAATCCTTGGAAGGAAAGTTTTCGTCATTTGTACCGCGGAGTTCATGTCCGACCCGGTTACCAGGAGAAAACTTTCCGAGGCCGAAATATATCTTATTTTGACACTGTTCAAGGTGCTTTGGATTACACTGAAGAACAAAGTTCAAATGCTGCTGGTGGAGATGAAGAAGCCCCAGGAGCATTAATATTTCTTCACGCTGGAACTTACAGAGGAGAATTTCTCGTTATCGATTCAGATGTATCAATTATTGGTACGGATGCTAATTACATTTAAAATAAACCAATAATTAGAATTTTTAATTTTCAATCATCACAAATTGTAAACGAAATATTAAATGTTTTTGGTAAACGTTTATCAAAACAGGAAAATTAAGAAAGCTTTATAATTATCATCGTTTATAATTTAGATAATTTTCATTAAGTATGATTTAATGGCTTTATTCAGAAACAAATTTCTGAGAATTAATAAAATCTATGCTCATCAATTATTAGTTTCAAATTTTTCATAGTGTCTATAGATTCTAATAATTATTATTTTTGCCTAAAGTTACAAAAAAAAAAAAAGTTCTAATTGAAAAAAACTTTTTTTTTCTTTTCAATTTTCAAAGGTGCTGCTTCTGGCAATGTTGCTGAATCTGTCATATTAGAACGTGAAACCGAGTCAACTGTAATGTTTGTGGAAGGAGCTAAAAAAGCATACGCGGGTCACTTAACTTTAAAATTTTCTCCTGACGTGACGTCTACAGTCGCTCATCACAAACATTATTGTTTAGAAGTGGGCGAAAACTCGAGTCCAACGGTTGATCACTGTATAATTCGAAGCACTTCAGTCGGTGAGTTTGAAAAAAATTTTTTTTTTTTTTTTTTTTGTGTGTGTGACTGCGGTCAAATATCGAAGAATTCAATTTTAATAAATTAATTTGGGTTAATTTTAGTGGGAGCAGCGGTTTGCATTAACGGTGTGGGGGCCAATCCAGTCATAAAGCACTGTGATATAAGTGACTGCGAAAACGTTGGTCTCTATGTAACAGATTTCGCTCAAGGAATCTATGAGGACAACGAAATCAGTCGCAACGCCCTCGCTGGAATCTGGGTTAAAAATTATGCCAATCCAATTATGAGGCGTAATCACATTCATCACGGACGAGACGTTGGAATATTTACATTTGATAACGGATTGGTAAAAAAAAAAAAAAAATTTCTGCGTTCTCATTTTGATCTCATTCATATGGAGATCGTAAATGTTTTTTTTTTAAATTTTAGGGATATTTTGAAGCTAACGATATTCACAACAATAGAATAGCAGGTTTCGAAGTGAAAGCTGGTGCGAATCCAACGGTTGTTCACTGCGAAATTCATCACGGACAGACGGGTGGCATTTACGTTCATGAAAACGGTTTAGGTCAGTTTATAGACAACAAAATACACTCGAATAATTTTGCCGGAGTGTGGATAACTTCGAATAGTAATCCAACCATACGAAGAAATGAAATATACAACGGGAACCAAGGAGGAGTTTATATATTTGGTGAAGGTCGTGGGCTAATTGAACATAACAACATTTACGGTAAAGGAACATGTCTTAATAAAAAAAAAAAAATTTTTGAATTCTTAAACTTACTTTTTTATTATTATTATTATTATTATTTTTACAGGAAACGCTTTAGCAGGCATTCAAATTCGTACTAACAGCGATCCGATCGTCAGGCACAACAAAATTCATCACGGTCAACATGGGGGAATATACGTTCATGAAAAAGGCCAAGGTTTGATTGAAGAAAATGAAGTTTACGCCAATACTTTAGCAGGAGTTTGGATCACTACCGGTTCAACCCCTGTTCTTCGCCGTAATCGTATACATTCTGGAAAACAAGTCGGAGTATATTTTTACGACAATGGACACGGAAAATTGGAAGATAATGACATATTTAATCATTTGTATTCTGGTGTTCAAATTAGGTATAAAATAAGTAACTTAATTAATTATTATTATTTTTTTTTTTTTTGTTTTATTGAAGTTTTTTAATCATTAACCGTTTTTTTTTTTTTAGAACCGGTAGCAACCCCATTATCAGGGGTAATAAAATTTGGGGTGGTCAAAATGGTGGCGTACTAGTTTATAATGGAGGTTTAGGACTTTTAGAACAAAATGAAATTTTCGACAATGCAATGGCCGGTGTTTGGATTAAGACTGATTCGAATCCTACTCTTAAGCGCAATAAAATTTTTGACGGTCGTGACGGAGGGATTTGTATATTCAACGGAGGAAAAGGTTTGTTAATAATAATAATAATAATAATAATAATATACGAGACGTTTGATTATGGTTTAGTTGTTCCTCCTTTAATAAAAACCCATATTATTTTATTTTTCAGGTATTCTCGAAGAAAACGATATATTTCGAAATGCCCAAGCGGGTGTTTTGATAAGCACTCAAAGCATACCGATTCTAAGAAGGAATCGGATTTTTGATGGTCTTGCCGCAGGAGTTGAAATAACGAATAACGCGACAGCCACTCTTGAGTACAATCAAATATTTAATAATAGATTCGGAGGGTTATGTCTGGCAAGTGGAGTCGAGCCTATTATTAGAGGTAAATAAAGGTTTTCGACTGGAACATGAATTTTTTTGTTTTTGCTCTTGTTGGTGTTGGTGTTGTTGTTTTTTAAAAACGATTTTTTTTTTTTTAGGAAATAAAATCTTTAATAATCAGGATGCCGTCGAAAAGGCGGTGAGCAATGGGCAATGCCTGTATAAAATTTCCAGTTACACATCATTTCCCATGCACGACTTTTATAGGTGTCAGACATGCAATACGACTGATCGAAATGCCATATGTATTAACTGCATAAAAACTTGTCATGCTGGTCATGACGTTGAATTCATTCGTCACGATAGGTGAGTGGTGGTGGTGGTGGTGCCGGTGCCTTATAAATAATAATAATAATAATAACAAAATTTCCAAAATGAATAACTCTAATCAAAATTTTGATTTTTTAGGTTCTTTTGCGATTGCGGTGCAGGAACTTTAACGAATCAATGTCAGCTTCAAGGTGAGCCTACTCAAGACACGGATACCTTATACGATTCGGCAGCACCCATGGAATCGCACACTCTCATGGTGAATTAAGGAGGAGGGAAAAAAAAAAAAAAAAAAAAAAAAAGAAAATTTAAAAGTGATTTTTTTTTTTATTTTTATTATTATTATTATTATCTTCGTTTCTTTTGTTTGTTTGTTTTTTTTTTTTTTTTTTTTTTTTTTTTTTTTT
>NW_002987344.1:244113-296199 GCF_000006295.1 Pediculus humanus corporis
TGTGCGTGTGTGCGTACGTGCGTGTACACGCTTTTCAAATTAATTGTATAATTTTGAATGATTGAATTTGCGAGAATGTTCGAAATCGTGAAATGAAGTTAAAATAAAATTCGAAAAAAAAAATTTTCTTTTTTGTGTATTTTCCAAAAAAAAAAAAAAAAAAAAAAAAATATTTTTAATGATGTCGTCGTGTTTAATTTTTTCTTTTCTCTCTCTCTCTCTCTTTTCTGTATCTCTCTTCTCTCTTCATCGTTTGGTGAGTTTTATGCTCTTGAGAATATGAAATTTATCCTTTTCTCTCTCTCTCTCTTTAATATTGTGAATAAATTTGACCGTTTAATTTACTATTATTATTACTACTATTACTATTATTACTACTACTACTATTACTACTAGTGATTAATTATTAATTAATTATTATTATTTTATTATTAATTATTATTATTATTATTATTATTCAGAGAAAGACTGATTTTTGGTCGATTTAAGTTAATATTTTCGTGTTAACCGAATGTTATTTTTCACAAAAGCATAATAAATAAATAAAAAAAATAAATAAAATTGTAAAATTAAAAATAATAATTAAAAAGAAAAAAAAAAAAAAGCAAAAGAAAAAATTTATTATTATTATCATTATTATCATTTAAAATAATTTTTTGTATCTTTCCCTTTGTTGTTGTTTTGTGTCATTTTAATAAAATAAAATTTAAATTTTTCGTTTGATTAAATTTGAGAGGGAAAAAAAAGGTTTTAATAAAATTTCAAATTTAGAATTTTTTTGTTTGTTATAAATAAAAAAGAAGCAGAAGAAAAAAATAATTATGTAAAAATTAAATCAAACGGAAATGATTTTTTAAGAAAAAATTATTTTTTTTTGAAAATTCATTTAACCGGAAGTGAAAAAGATGAAATCAATCAATTATAATTATTTTAACGTCAAAACCTTAAAAAAAACCAAATTAATATTATTATTATTATTATTTGTAATAGATTAATAATTATTATTATTATCCATAAGAAAATCGTTTGAAATAATCGATTATTAAGATGACATAGGGATGCTGCTGCATCTCACGACAACAACAACAACAGCAAAAAACTTGATTCGTTTCTCATAATTTTTATTTATTGTTTGCAACATCCGATATTATACAAATATCTATGGACCACTTTTGATTCTTATATAACCTAATTTGACCTTATGCATAACTAGTTTCATCCCTTAGGGGTGGTTTTTTTTTGCATAACCGGTCGAGTAGCCATCGTATATTACGGGTGTTGATCACAAATACCGGTAAATCAACATATTTATTCATCGTTTATATATTTTTTTAAAAAAAAAAAATTCAATCATCTCCCATTATTATTATTATCATCATTATTATTATTATTATCATTATTATTATTATTAATAATTCCTTACTGGATGTTTTTTTTTTTTTTTTTTTGGAAATTTAGTCGTTAATAAGAAAGAAAAAAAATTTAAACAAATTTCGTCATTGAATTTAAATAATTTTTTTTTTTTATATATAACGCACGTGCGTGAACTCGCACCCCCGCACCCCGCACACCAACGGATTTAATTTTTTTGTAGAAATAAATCAAATTTTTTTTTTATGTAAAAAGTTAAAAAATAATAATAATAATAATAAATATCAACACCTGAGTTTTATTAAAGTTTTATTGATTTTTTTTTTTTTTTTTTTTTGATTCCATATCCGGTTATTTTTCAAAAAAAAAAAAAAAAAGACATTCGTCACGTAAAAGCAGAAGAATATTTTTCACGTTCTAATACCACGTATTAAACACGTGTATTTAATATTATTATTATTATAATTTTCGACAGTACGAAATTTTTTTTTTTTTTTTTCCACTTTGATTGATTTTCATATTGATTTTAATATTTTCTTTCCTCCGATTTTTTTTTTTTTCATTATTTAAATAAATGATAATGATAATAATGAATTTGTGAATTTTTTATCAACAGCAGCAGCAGCAGCAGCAGGAGAAAATTATTCGGGAATTAAAAAGGTGAGAAAAAGTGAGAAAAAAAAAAAAAAAAGGAAAAAAGAAAGGAAAAATTTAAATGACTTTAATTGATAAACATAAACATTCTGACGTCACACACAAAATGACGAAAATTTATTATTATGCGGGAGATTCAACAAATTTTGTTTTTCGCTCGTTCGTTCGTTCGTAAGAATTTTAAATTAAACGCGGAAAAGTGTAGGAGGGGGTAGGGAAGGAGAAGGGAGAGAAGAGTGTGTGAGAAGGATGCGGAGAGAAGTAAGAAAAAAAGGAATGGGATGGGAAGGGAGAGAGAGGGGGAGGGTGAGGAGAAAGAAAAAGAGAAAAAATTTCTTACGTATTTTTCTTATAAGTTCTTTTTAGAAAAGAAAGTTTTTTGTTTTCCGAGTAGGGGAAATTCTATTCGTTTAAAGGAAAAAATAAAATGGGTGTGGCCAAATAATTTTCCCCACCCTTTCCTTAAACTATATATAAAACCTATGAAAAAAAAATTATTATTATTATTATTACTATTCGGAGGGGAAAAAATATTCTCCTTTACTTTCTCCAATTTTCCCCTAATAGTTGTATGCGTGTGTGTGTGTAATATATATAATATAAATAATTTTTTCGTTTTTTTGTACGTTTCGCCCATGTTTATTTAATACGTAAGTAAAATCATTATAAAATAATGTATAGGAAAATTTTTCAAATTGTAAATTTCGTATATACTTTATCATTTCTTCCCTTTCATCCCCTTTCTCCTTTCCCTCCCCTCCTCTTCGTCTTTTTATCACTCTCTCTCTCTCTCTCTCTCTCTCTCTCTCTCTCTCTCTTTCTATTCTTTTCTCCCTTGGCGCTTTTAAAATTCTTTAATTTCGAGAACTTTATCTTAGGCATTTTACTTCCCCCATTTCTTAGACAAAAAGGATGGATCGAGGGAGAAACGAGGAGAGGGAAGGGAGGGGGGGAAGGGTCGCCATCTTGAGGCGGGTCGATATTCCCGTTAACTCGACCCCATTTTCTAAAACCTTTTTCTCTCTAGCTTTTTGCAATATGCTCTTGTTAACATTTTATACATACAATTTTTTTTTTTTTAAATTTTTAAAAAATTTTTCCAAGATTACGTAACGGTTTTTTTTTCAAATTGTAAAATTTAATTGATGTAATAAATATATATTTATTTAAGAAACCTTTAAATTTGTTTAATATAACGTTGAAATTAATATTTGAATATTTTAAAAAAGGAGGAAGAATAATTTATCTTAAAACTTGTTTTTAGTTAAACTAAATTATTTAAACGATCCGTAAATTAAATTTAATTTTTTATAAATATACACATACACATAAATATATATATATATATATAATTTAAAGTTTTAAAACTTTTAAATATCTCAAATGATTTGAAAGAGAGAGAGAGAGAGAGAGAGAGAGAGATAGAAAATAAAAAGTTTTTTTTTTAAAAACTAACGGAAAAGGGTTTTAAGTTATACGAACGGCCATATTTGATTGTAAGATAAAATTTCTCATATTAATTGATATACGTGTCTAAAACAGAAAAAGGGAAAATAATAATTTTTGAAGGGAAAAAAGGTTTCGTAAATCTATCTATCAAGTTATTATTATTATTATTAATATTTCTTATCGATATGATAATGATAAAGTAAATGATAAGAAGGATTTTAAAAAAAAAAAAATGTCTTAAAGTTGGTTTTTATATATGATGTGGGGTTTTCAGTTATTATTATTATTATTATGAAACTTTACTTAACTTTTCTTTTTTTTTTTTTCTTTCTTCTTTTCTAACCATATCGATCGATACGGTTGCTGAATACTCAAAAGGCAGAAAAGCCAAAAAAAAAAAAAAATCTCCCGGAACTTTCTCCAATGAAAAACAGACAGTGAAAAGAAAAGGTTTTTTGGAAAAGTTGTTGTCGGAAGGTTGCAAATGGTTTCGGGGTGAATGTGGATGTGGGGGGAAGAGAAAAGGGGGGGGGGGGTTAAAACTTTCTGAGAGAAACGAGGAAGAAAAAGAAGAGCGAGAGGAAGGTGTAGGCTTAAGAGAAAAAACATTTAAGGAAAGGGAAAAAGTCGTGAGGAGATTTTAAAGGGTGAATGTGGGAGTTGAAAAGGGTTGTAAATTCAAAGGGTGGTTAATTACGGTGGATTTCGAAGAAAAGGAAAATTCGAAAAGCTTTTGAACGGTAAAACCTTCGGTAAACTTACTTTTTTTTTTTTTTTTAAGCTTCATCTTTTCATATTTAAAAAAAAAAAAAAAAAATTCTATAAAAGACAAAAAAACGAAAAAAAAATTCAAAACGAGGCCATTTAAAAAAAACTTTTTATTTTTTAAAAACTTTTCATTCAAAAAATTTTTTATTTATTTACTCTAATTTTTATACTTATTATTTATTTATTTAAAAACTAATAAAAACAAACTACTACTTTCGATATTATTAATAATAATAATAATACATTAATCACGTATTATTTTCACGTAATTAATATTTTCGTGCAAAAATCCAAAAAAAAAACAAAACAAAATTATTTTGAATTTAATAATTTTTCACCGAAACAAATATTAATTAATTATTTAAATAATTAATAATTATTAAACTTTTATTATAATTATAAATTAAATTAATAATTTAAATAAACACATAATTATTATTTTTTAATAATAAATAAAAATTTTTTTTTGACAATAAAATAAAAATTTCACTATCCTATTTACATACATTTATTATTATTATTATTAAATTAAATCCATTGTTATTAATTATTTTATTTATTTATTTATACAATTAAATATGTTAATAAATAAATATTATTAATTATTTATTATAAATACGCACGTTAATAATTTTATGTTGTAAACGATTAACGACGCGAAAAAAAAAAAAACAATATTATAATAATATTTAAAAAATTAATAAATAAATAAATTTATTTATTATTTTTTAAATTTATAATTAATAATAATAATATTAATAATAAATGTATACAGGAAATTATTTAAATAAAAAATAATAATAATAATTTTTATTATTTTATTTCAACTCGTGATCGGGGTTTCATTTATTTATTTATTTTTTTAAAAATATTACGTGACGTAATAAATTGATGACGTCGTTTTATTTAAATAAATAAATAAAATTATTAATTAATATTGTAAGTAATAATACGTAAATAAATAAATAAATAAATTATTAATAATTTTTTTTTTTTTTCGTTTAAAAAAACAAAAACACGACACAAATTTTTCACTATTTTTTTTTTTTTGCTTAATTATTATTTATTAATAAATAAATTATTTTATGTAAAAAATAAATAAATAAATAAGTAAATAAAAGGAAAAATAATTTAAAATATTTTATTCGTTTTATAACCGCGCTCGCGCACACGCACACACATGTCGATTCGATGTCGGAAAATGACTGAACGTTTTTTTTTTTATTTATTTTATTTTTTTTTATTATTATTAAAAATAAAATGAACCTGTATGTTAATTTATAAATTCCCACAGAACTCTCTCTCTCTCTAAAAAAAAAAAAAAATTCCAGATCTGATCGGGTCAAAGTTAAGATGAATAAGGGCTCTCCGTTAAGAACAGGTTGTGCAGCATCCGCAGCAGGATAAACCCTTTTGTGTAAATGCAACGCAAAAAAAAAAAAATCTTATGTAAAAATGACCTTTCGAAAAAAGAGATCAATTTAAAGATTCTCATGAGATTTAAATGAAGCCTATTTGAACAACGTTAGTTACTAGTTTTTAACAAAAATTTTAAAACCCGGGTCAAAGGTTATATGCGTACGAAGATGAAGGTGAAGCTGCATCCATGTGTGAGTGTATATGTAATAATAGGGATAATGTCAAACCGGATATCATCGCGAACGTCGAAAACGTTACGTTTTTTTTTTTTTTTTGTCAAATGAAAAAATAATTTTTTGGTTAATAAAATTCGTAGTTCGGAAAAGTTAGAAGGAAAAAAAAAAAAAAGGAATATAGGGAAAAATTCTACTAGGAAAAAAGGTTTTTCTTTTGAAATATTAAAAAGGACAAAGACTATAATAAACGAGCGGACAAAGGAAATGAAATTGAATAACTTAATTTTTAAAAGTTTTGCGCCGTTGAGAAATAGATGAAGAAGAAGTTTTAGAATTAAATTACTGAGGAAATGGGAAAATGGCGAACAGGGTTTTCAATTTCTTCTTTTTCTTCATCATCATCATCATCATCATCTTCTTCCTCCCTTTTTCCTTCCACTTCCCTCCCTCCCTTCCTCCCATCCACCTCCCTTCCACACTTTCTCTCTCTCTCTCTCTCTTTACAAAAATACCTTTCTCTTTTTATACTCATATTTTCTCCCCTTATTTTTCCGAAGCCATTACAATTTTGTGTTTTTTTTTTTTTCTTTTTCCATCTCATACCACGTCCATTTTTTTTTCCATTCTCCTTTCTTTCTTACTCCTTTCCTTTGTCAGAAGATATTTTTTTTTCTTTCTTTCTTTTTTTGTTTCTTTATCTAACGATTTTTTTTTAGAAACGAGAGAATTTTAAGAACGTAAAAAGCAAATTTTAAAAATCTTAGTGGCGTCGTCTTTTGGGAATACGTTAGGAAAAAAAGGTGGGAAATTTTTTTTTTTTTTAAAAAGTGGGGAGGTGGTGTTCGAAACTAAGTATTGATTGACTTGAAAATGAATGATTTTCCTTTTTTTTTTTTTTTTTAAAACGATTTTTTTTTCTATAGCCTTCGGGGTTTTTTTTTTTTTTTTTTTTAAAAAAATGTAAATTTTCATCCTTTATTACATTTATGGCTTATACCGGATAATAATAATAAATATACCGGAAATACGTCACTTAATAATTCCTCGTGTATCATTTAATAAAATATTTTTTTTTAAAAAAATTTTCCACGTAATATTTTCTTTTAAAAAAATCTTTAATTTTTTCCGCCATTTTTTTTTCAACAGTTTTTTTAAATTTTACGAATGGTTTGTTTTTAAAAATTTTCCGTTTCTTTTTCTTATTAAAAAAAAAAAAAGGGAAAAAGGAAATTTATCTTTACGATGATGATGATGATGATTGATTCAATGGGAAATAATTTAAATTTAAATTCAATGTTGGGAAATTGAAAAATTTATTATTAGAGATAGAGAGAGAGAGAGGGATAGAAAAAATTTAACCGGAGGAAAACAATTTCTTTTTTCTTTTTTTTTGATTTTCTTCATTTCCGCTTTTAACAAAATCTTTTTGTTTAAATACAAGACAATTATACAAAAAATAATAAAAAAAAATCCGCGTCAAAACTTTTTTTTTCGTGTGTGTGTGTGTGCGTGTGCGTGTGCGTGTCTACTAGTATCAAAAAAAAGAAAAGAAAATTTTTATTTTTTTATTCTTTGTGCAGAATTTTTTTTTTTTTTTTTTTGAAAAAAGAAACGAACGAACAAAGTTAAGGATAGAAAAATTTTAAGCAACGAAGTGAAAAACCTTTTTATTATTATTATTATTATTATGGAGGAGGAGGAGGAGGAGGTGGAGGATGCGATGAAATAGAAGAAATTTGTTTGTATTCTCGTAACTTTCATTCACGCTTTTGTCCAGTTTTTTTTCTTGTTTTTTTTTTTTTTTTTTGAAAATATTAAAAAGGGAAGTAAAAGTAGTTGTACGGTTGGATGACAAAAGGGTGTTGAAAAAAGGTTTTTTTTTTATTAACATATTAACTAAAAAGAAAAGAAGAAAAAAAAAAGGATAAAAAGAATTCGGTTTAAAAAGGAGGAGGGAAAAAAGTATTTTTTTAAAATACTTAAAAACAAACGTACCTGATTTCTAAAGGTTTTGGTTTTGATTTTTTTTTTTTTTTTAGACTCTCAATACACATCTCAAAATAGTTATTATGTAAAAGTCTACGGGGATTTTGTGGTAGGGATTATTTTTTTTTTTTTTTTTTTTTTGTAAAGTTCAAAGGAAAAAAAAAAAAAAATTCTAGAACATTTCATAGGTTTTTATAAAAAGTCTTTCTCTCTCTTATAGTAAACGTTAAAAAGGAAAACCGAATAAGGAAGTGGTAAAAAAAGGAAATAAGGAGAATGCGTAGAAATCAAAAAGAAAAAGAAAAAAGTTTTATGTTAAAAAAAAAAAAACCGCTCGAAATTTCGAGGTTTTGAGGCTTCTTGAAAATTTAGGTATGAAGGTTTTCTGCAAAAAAGGTTTTTTTCTTTTTTAATGGAATTTTAATTTTAATTTTTTTTTTTTAATTTTGTCTCCCTTTTTTAAAATTTTTTTCATACCTACTATAAAATATTTTGGATTTTATTACAAAAAAAAAAAAAAAATGTAATTAAATTTTTTTTTTTTTTCTTATTTCCAAAGATTTTCTTCTCAAATTTTTTTCTTTTACCCCTTTTTCGAAACCCCCTCCCCCGAATGAAAAATATCATTAAAAATTTCTAAATGAACTACCCTTAAAAATTATAACAAAATGATTATTGTTGTGACTTTTTAACGATTTTAAAATTTCATCGATTTTCATTTATTAAATTTTATCTAAAAATCATTTTAAAAAGAAAAGTTTTTTGCTATGAAATATTTAAAAAATTATCATTATCATTATTATCATTATTATCCGGATCGATTTTTCGATATTTTAATCGTTTTTTAATACAATTCGATAGTTTTCCTTTTTTAAAACTTATAGATTTATAAAAATAAACGATTTTCAAATTATTTAACCGCCATTAATCGGTTTTAAAATGACGTCACTGATTACGTAATTTTAAATTTGTCCCCGCGTAATTATAAAAAAAGTGTTTACACACTCTATGACTTAATTTTGAAGTTTCTTTTTTTTTTTTTTTTTACCGTTAATCGATTATGAATTAATATTATAAAAAAAATTACTTAATGTTGTTAATTTTAAATCAAAAAAAAATATTTTAGGGGGATTAGGGGAAAGGGGGAGGGGAATTTTTTTGAAAAAGAACTATTTAAAGAAAAATGATGATGTTAGGTTAGTTGAGATTATGAAAGGAATTTTGGAGAAGGAGGAGAAAATTTTTTTATTTTAAAAGAAGGTAAAATGAAAGGACGAATCGAATTAAAAGTAAAAAAAAATTTTTTTAATGGGTTTCTAAAAAGAAAATGCGATGAAAATTGAATTTATTTTTATCTGAGAAAATTTTCTTTCTTTCAGAAAAATCTTTTTTCAAAATGGCGGAATGGTTTTTTTTACCTACCTACCTTCTTTAATTGCGGTTTTATTTTCAATAAAATATTAGTTTTTAGAGTGTAATTTTAATTTACATCATCTTTGGAGAAAACTTATTGACCGATCAGAGGAAAAATAGGAAAACCCGGTGGATGAAAGATGATGATGATGATGGAAGGAAATGAAAGGAAAAATTTCAAAAGAGATGGAAAATGATTGAAAATAGAAAAAGGAATTTTTCAAAGGATTTTCTTTATTAAAAAGATGGTCGAGATAACATTTTCGAATGTTTTCCCACGTGCACTGTTTTTTTTTTTTTTTTTTTTTTTACTAAAAATCTTTTTTCTTACAAATGAAAAAAAAAAAAATTCGAGATGGAAAGGAAAAATTTTCGGGGAAAAAGGTTTTCGAAAAATGATGAAAATGAATGTTTTTAGAAAATGGACGGTTTGTTTGTAAAAAAAAAAAAAAAAAAAAAAAATTAAACGCACGAGTTTTTTAAATATTTCTTCTTTATTTAAAGTTTTAAAGTTTTTTTTTTATAGGTTCGATCTATTGGTTGCCAAATAAGGAAAAATTTTATAATCGAATACATACAAGTTCACGATAATAATAATAATAATAATAATATAAAAGTAAGAAAGAAAGAAAGAAAGGATTGATCATCATTTGTATGTGCGCGAGTATATACTTTGAGAAAAGAGAGAAAAGATCAAGAAGGAGAAAAAGGGGGGGGGATCAAGAAGTTGTTTTAGAACTGGAGAGCTTCTTGGGGTTGGCTCCGGATTCTCGTGAGACCCTGGACCAGTATTGATCGTGAGAAGACTTTTCCTTGCAGCCTCTCTTTTTTTTTCCCCTCTCTCTTTTTCCTTTTCTCGCCTTGTCAGACTTCTTAATGTTCACCCGGGTTTTAAGTCAACCCGAACTTTCCTTCCTTCCTTCATCTTTCATTTAACATTTATCCACGTTTTCCTTTATTCAACACTTCAACAATACATATATAATATTTCATACATTTTTAATTACGTCATCATTTCATACTCTTTCGATCGCATTCTAACCCCCCCCCCCAAAAAAAAAGGAATCCATTAAATAAAAAAAGAAAAAGTTTTAAATCACGTTTATTTATTCTATGGAATTTTAAATGTGATTTTAAAAAAATAAATTTTCACTTGTTGATGATAATCATGATTATGATGTTTTATTAATATTTTTTCTTTTAAATCATACTTCTATTATTATTATTATTGTTAAAAAAATCCATTCGGCAACGACAAAATAAAAAGCAGACGACACAAAAAAAAAAATGAAAAATGTATGCGATTATATTTCGGTGTTCATAAACTGTGTTGCGTTTTTACTATTGACGACAAAATGAGAGAAAAAAAAAAAAAAAAAACAAAAAATGACGTTTGATGTCGCATAAACACAAAAGACGACAATTTTTTTTGTTATTCGTGTTAATTCGAATAATAATAATAATAAATGGGCGAAAATTATAGACGAGGGGTTATGATGAAAGTTGAGGGAATGAAAACTAAGCTGGAGGGAAACACGAAAAAAAAAAAAAAAAAAATTCCTCTGATGTTAGCATTTCCTTTTCAAACTTTTTTTTTTTTTTGTATTTCGGCGGCCTTTCAAAAACTTTTTTATTTTTTTTCTTTTTATTTTTGGCATAACGAACGAAGGGTTAACGGGAAAGAACGGGTGTGTATGCCTGTGTTTATACATATATTTATGTGTAGGGGGGGGTGGAGGGGTTGGTAGCAATGGCGGTGTTGAGAAACGACAAAAGAGTTTATCATCGAGTCATAAATTTTAAAAAGTTCCAAAAAAAAAATTTAAACACGACTTTACGTATATATCTATCCATCTTTTTTTTTTTTTTCATTTTCGAATAACGAAAAGAAATTTTTCGAATTTTTTTTCTTTATGTCGGCGGTAATGCAAACAAACAAACAAACAAACAAACAAAAAAATATCGAAATGATTTTTTTTTTTCGAGTCGCTTTATTAATACCGAAAAAAAAAAAAAAAACAAACGGCGACAAACGATTTAAAATTTACATAACCGGCGACATTTTCTACAAAGAATATTAACAACGGACGGAAATTTCTAGAAAATAATTTTCAACGACCCTTTTATTAATTAATTACTAATTCGATATAATAATAATAATAATAATAATATTGAATAGAATACATACACATATATTTTTTTTCGAATGTTTATCACGTGATCGCGTTCGTTAAAACAAAAACGCGTTAATAAATTATTATTATTATTTTTTAACGATTTAAACTATAAAAATATTGTAAATCGATCGATAAATCGATTATTATTAATAAATTTTAATTGATTTTTGATAATTCCGATGAGAAATTAACGTGATTTAATGAAATTTCGTTAAATTTTGATTATTTTTAAAAAACGTTCGAAATCGATGATGACGTCATTAAAAAATTAATTATAACGTTTGAATGAGAGGGAAAAATTTCCCCGCGATTTTTATTTTATTTGTCTTGGGAGAGAGAGAGAGAGAGAGAGAAATCGCGCCTGTAATCCGAATCTGTTTTTTCTATTTTTTCTCGAAATTTTCAAAAAAAAAAAAAAAGAGTCAACACAAAAATAATTTGAAACGGAAAATGAACAAAGAAAAAAATTTTGACGCGAATTTTAAATTTACAACTATCGAGTTAACTAAATAACGGAAACGAAAGAAAAAAAGGAAGAAGGATACAACAACAACAACAACAACAAAAAAAAACAGTTAATTTGTTAAAAAGAACGGACGGAAGTCGATGAAAAAAAAATATAAAAAATAAAAAGGCGAATAAAGAAAAAAAACCGTTAAAAAAGGCGGGAAATAGTGTTGTACAAAAACAAAACAAAAACCCCAACGCACCGCGAATATTTGCCGTCGGGAACGAAAAAAATTTTTTATTTTAGAAAAAAAAATTCAAATAAAAGAACGTTTCGAACGCAAAGTAGTTTTTTTTTTTTTACTTGACTTATCAAATTTATTAATAATTTTTCACATCGTCGAACATTCGAGATCATTTTACGATTTTTCAATAAATATATATATATCATTTTATTTATAAATAAACGTGTGTATAAATAAATTTATTTATTTGTTTAAAAAAAATTATTTAACCTAAAGGAGTAAAAAAAAAAAAAAAAAAAAAAAAAATGTCGACCGTTATTTTTTTAAATTAAAAAAAAATTTTATCATCATTATTATTATTATTATATATTGATTGTAACCCTTTGGTCAACCTTGAAGGAATTTTGCATATAATAATATTCGATATTTATACAGAAAATGTATTCTTCTTTTGCCAAAGGATAATGAATATTTTTTTTTAAAAAAAAAACGTTATTAATAATGGCGTTTATAAAATTGACCTTTTAAAAATTTTGACCGTTAAATTTTTTTTCTTATTCTTTCCTTCATTTTCGACGACTAAGACGCGAACGTGTGTGGATTTACATATAAAAAGATATTTGCGATACGTATGATAAAAATACGACGGAAGAATCTTTTTATAATAATTATAATTAAAATATACGTATGTAAATCATTGAAAAATTCTCATTGAAACATAAGAAAAACATTAAGTAAAAGGGAATTATCTTTTTACCATTAAAAAATGCTTTATCTTATTAAGATAAAGCAGAAGCTTTTCTCAAATTAGTTTTTCAGCCCCAAAGACGCAAAAGTAGGAGAGTTTCGAGGTTGTTTTATGAGGTGGTGTAGGATTCTTTGTGTGAGGGGAGTTTAAAAATGTGTTTAAATATAAGGAGAAAGAGAATTTAATGTCGGATGAAGGAGAGATTCAAACAAAATGAATAGTTGGCAGTTTAGTTTTGATTACTTTTTTCTCCTAGAGCAAGATACGAAACGAAGAAATGAAAAATGGCAAAAACAAAGTATGGAATATACATTTTCTACTATTTTTTACATTAATATTAATTTTAGTAACGATATTTCACTCCCCCCCCCCACCCGTAAGAAAGCGTTTTAATTATTATAAATCTATTACGAATACGAATCCAAGTACTTTTTCTATTATATTATGTCGGTATTTTATGTCTTTGGTGGTTTTTTTTTAAAATAATCATTCAATTAGGATTTGAAAGTATTGGCGTCATGTCCGCCGCCATATTGTTTTAATTTGCAGTAATTAATATTAAGCGAACATTTTTTTTTCTTGCGCGTCATTGCGTAATGTTATGTATAATTAACACCTTACATGGCAAATTATTACTTTTATTATTTAGTTTATTCAATGTTTATTAGAATATTTTTTCAAAATTTAATTTTACATAACCGTTCCCCGGATTAAAAAATTAATATTAAAAAAACCCAACAAGCAAAAATAATTTTCCCATACGGCCATTAACGTAAGCCAACGTTAGGTTTTTTTAAAATTACAAATGCCATCTATCGTTAAAAATGTTAAACGGGGAAATTTTCAAAAATCCCGTTTGAACTTAATAAAATTTTTAAACGGTAGATGTCACTTAAATCAAAATATATATTTAAAAATAAAAACAACTTTCACTTTTTCATTTCAACCCTTTTTTAACACTGAAAAATCTTTTTTCATCCCCTAAAGAGAGAAAAGAGAGAGAGGGAGAGAGAGAGGGAGAGAGAGAGAAAGATATATCAAAAGAGGGTTGAATCTGCTAATCAATAATCGTGTAAAAATGACTCTGCCAAGCTGGTTTTCTCTCTTTTTTATGTTCATCTATTTATTAGAAAGAGTTTGGCAGATTGAAAGGAAAAAAAAAAAAAAAACGAAAAAGTTTTATTTTTGTTTTACTCTTTTATTTTATTTTTTATTTTATTTCATACCTTATTCGAAGCCTGAATGTGTACAAAACTTTGATTTCTCTCTCTTTCCCTCTCTCTCTGTCGAAAAAAAAAATTTAACAACAGGGCCTTAAATTTAAATATTTAAATTAATTATAATAATAATAATTTAATTACTTTTAATTAAAAAAAAAAAATTAAAATTTTATTGTTACATAAATGAAAACGTATAAAATATTTTATTTTACCTTTTTTTATAAAAAAAAAAAAAAAAGGTAAAACCGCAGAGATGAGATTAAGAGGTGAGAAAAGTTTTGCCAACCTAAAGATTTCAAAAGAAGCAGGAAAAAAAATTTTAATTTTTTTTTTTTTTTAGGCGCGTTCAGAAAAAAAAAATTATTTCATCATCATTTAAATTCAATTCATCATTATTATTATCATTTTTTATTTGTGACGTCATTACTTTATATTCGTCATCATTTTGTTAATAATTTTTATTTAAATTTTTTTTTTCCTCGTTCGATAAAAAACTTTTTTAAAAATTTTTCACACTTTTTTAAATAATAATCACATAAGCTAAATTTTAAGGCTCTTTTTTTGATTCTTTGAACCATAAATTTTCCGAAAATAGTTGATAGAAGTTTCCAGTTGAGGAAAAAGAAAAATAAAAAAAAAATTTTTTTTTTTTTTTTTGACAAAGGTTGTCTTTACTTCCGCTTCATATGTTCCTTTTTGTGTTTAAAAAAAAAAAAATCTCAAAGCCCAATAAATAAAAAAAAAAAAAAATTATAATTTGTTCCAAGACAAGCGGAAAAATTGAAAATCCATCCTTTCAACCTTTCTCTCTCTTTCTCTTTTTACCTTTTCACTCCGAAAAAAACCTTTCGTACTTTTTAAAAAGGAAATAAAAAAAACCGAATACGTTAAAAAAAATGTTTTTTTTTTTCTTTAATCGACAATTTTATTTTTTTTTACGATACCGGAAATGTGGGAAATCGATCTAAGGAAAGAATTAATAAAAAATCTGGGGGGGGGGAATCGCCAAAAAACGGAAGTGTTGCGACGAAAAAAAAAAAAAAAGGAGGAAAACTTTTAACGGACGTAAAAATCTTAGAGAAAGAATTCGATAGCTAAGACGTAACTTCCGGTTTCTCTTTTTTTTTTTTTTCAATTTGAGCGCTCGAATCGTATTTTAAATTCTCTCATAAATGAATAATCAACTCTCTACATAAAAAAGTACCGGGGAAACGAAATGACGAAAAGAGAGAGAAAGAAGGATGGACGTATGAAAAAAACGAGAGACAGATGTAATGTTAGATATATGACGGATACACGAAGGGAAAAGGGAAAAAGTAATGACTTGAGGGAAGGGAAATGGTAGTAGAGAAGGTGAAGTGAAACGACAGGAAGGAAATGCAAAAAAGCACATAAAAGAATGACGTGCAAACGTTACTGCTGTAAACGAGACAAAGATGGAAATATAAAGAATAAGAGTAAAATGAAAAAAGTGAGAGAGAGATAGAAATACAACAGAGTGGGGAGAAAATAAAATGAAAAAAAAAAAAAAACATTTTGCGATTTTTGCATATAATACCATCGAAAAAGGGAAGTTCCGGTCCGCCATTTTTTTAAGAGGGAAAACAAAAAAAAAAAAAAAAGTTGCAATGTTGCATTCTCATGCAAGTAATCCTTTTTCCCCGTCATTTTATTTTATATATATATATATATTTCATTCTCTTTTTCCACTTCTACTTTTCTGCTTACACTTTAAATTTCTCCTCTTTTTTTTTGTTTATTTCTCTATATTCTCATTATTCTCATTATTCTCATTATTCTCATTATTATTATTAATATTTCCTTTACTTCTTTTTCTTTTTTTTGGTTGTTCGAACAGGAAAATATGAATGCGATGAAAAGTTTGTCAAAAGGGGGGGAAAAACTCGGTGTAAATAACATCAATAATTTTGATTGAAGGAAAACATATTGCAGTTGTGTTCCATTTTACCTATTTTTCCTCACCCATTTTCCTCCCCAGGCTCATCATCGTTTAACGTTTTACCTTTCATACTGTTCCTTCCTACTCTTTTATCAATTCTACTCTTTAATGTCCTTTATTCTTTTATGTACTCGGAATATTTATCTTCATATTTTGCATTTATGTCACACAAACACTATTAATCGTATTTCTCATTGTCAAATACAATTTTTTCACATTAATTCGTTTTTTTTTTTTTTTTTTTTTTTTTTACGTTTCCCGATCGTTTGATTTTTTTTTTTTCTTTCTTTCGTGCAATTTTGCGACATTTTTCAGTCGACAAAAAAAAAAAAAAAAAAAAAAAAAAATTACAAAAGGGGGTAAAAAATTATTTTTTATTGGTGGGTTAAAAAAAAAAGTGCAAAAAATTTTTTGTTTTGTTTTTTTTTCCATTTATTTTATTATTATTATTATTATTATTATTATTATTATTATTATTATTATTATTATTATTTATTTTTTTTTTTTTTATACGAATGACGTTTCGTCAAACATGTTAAAAAAAAAATGATTTTTTTTTTCTTAATTACTTTTAATATAAAAATAATGATGATAATAATAATAAAACGTGGAAAATTTAAAGAGAGGGAAAATGTTTTAAAAAATTATTATTATTATTATTATTATCGTGAGCTGTATTAGAGAAAAATATAAATTTAAGTTTTGGAAAATTCGTAGAATCGTTTAGAAAAAATTTATTTTTATTTTTTTTGGTAAAATTGGTTCTTTTCACATCCGGGTATTATTTATTTTTCTGGGAAAAGTCAGATACAAAAGGGAAAGGAAAAGAACAAAAAAAGGAGGTGAATGTGGAACAACCAGGATGATAGTGGCGATGGTGGTGGTGGTGGAAGTGGTACGATAGGTAAAAAGAGCTCTTGTTTGTTTCGATTATTACGGTAGTAGATTGTTTATGGTAGATAAGGTCGGACAATCGTAAAACGAAAACAAAGAACCGGAGTAGGGAAAAGGAAGAAATGAAAAGAGGAAAAAGCCAGAGGGAATAAAAGAGAGAAAGAGAATTAGGAGAAAAAGAGAAAGAGAAAAGGTGAAAGTGTGTGTGTGTGTATATATGCGTATGTGAGTGAGTGAAACAGAGTGAGTGAGAGAGAGAGAGAGATAGAGGGAGTGGAAAAGTATAATGTAAAGCATTGGTTAAAGAGAGGAGATTGTTTTAAAGGTAAAAATAGAGGATGACCAGGAGGTGGGTAAAGGTAGGAGAATGGTAACTAAATAATGTTATGTAATTAGGGAAACGCTGACTAAAACCTCCCCAATTTTAAGTATTCGTCGAGTGCGTTCATAGAAAATGTTTTTGTAAACACGCGAAAAACTTAATTTTATCAAATAATTACCAAAATGAAAATCACTTTTCTTTATTTCGGTTTTTATTATTATTTTTCCTCATTTTTTCCTCTTTCCCTCTCTCTCTCTCACTCTTCCTTTTTTTTTTTTTTTTTTTGCTTTTTTCCACTCTCTCTCTCTCTCTCTTTCTCTCTCTAAAAGCTAACAATTTTTGTTTTTTAAACTTTCCAATGGCAATTACAAACATACAAAAAAAAAAAAGAAAAAAAAAAATAACTTTTCGGTGTTATTTTTTCTGTTTGTTTGTTATTGTTTTCCTTTTGTAAATATTGTCGGGGAAATTTCCTACAACAGGTTAAAAAAAAAAAAAATTTTTTATTTTTTTCAAGGGTTCTTTTCGGTTTTCCCTCATTATTATTATTATTATTATTATTATTATTATTATTATTATTATTATTATTATTATTATTTTAACAAAAAAAAAAAAACTTTTGAGTAAATTATCATAATTTTTTTTTTTTTTTTTTTTTTAGGGTACGAGTTTAAGGAAATTAAAAGTTGTCCCGTTTGTAACAAAAAAAAAATTTTCGAAACGACCCTAGAGTTGTTCATCCTTAAAAAAAAAAAGTGAAAAAAATTTTAATGGAAAGGGGTGGCAAACTGGTCGAAGGGATGATGATTTAACACCTAACAGGGGTTAGACTCGTGTCCCATAAAGGAACTCAAATATACAGGTGAGTCCGTTTCCGGATTTATTCTTGTCCCGATGGTTGACCCGTGGCCCCATGCGGTTTATAAAGTCCTTCGAGGGTAAAATTCCTCCCGTTCAACAGGTAAAAACTTTTACTTGTCATCTTTTTTTTTTCTTTTTTTTTTTTTCTTTTTTTTTTCGTTTTTTTTTTTTTGGTTTTCTAACAATTTTTTAAACGTTTAAAACAAAAACCTAAAGAAAAACTTTTAACTATTTCGTACTATCTCTTTAAAAAAAAAAAAAAATGGCGCGCCTACAAAAAAGGCTAAAAAAAAAAAAAAAGATTAAAAGAAGTATTAAAAAAAAAAAAAAAAAAAAAAGTTATAATGTTAAATCCCCTTCCCGTGACAATTAAAAGGATTCGAGAGAAAAAAAAAAAGGAAAAATAAAAAAAAGAAAGGAACGAAAAAAAAAAAAAAAAAAAAAAAATTTTTTTTTCTTTCTTTCTTTTTTTTCTTGTGCCACGTTTATGTTAAATGACTCGAATTTTTATAAACGGATTAACATTAAATTTACCATTAAATAAACGTTACACTCTCTTTAGAATACAAAAATAATTTTTTTTTTACGTGTTTTTCTTAGGCATAATTTTTATTAAATACGAAAAAAAAAACGGTTGTGAAAAATTTTAAGGGGGGGAGGGGGGCGGAAGAAACGTATCCGGTTTTTAACGGTTTTTTTTTTTTTTTAAATCAATATTCGAATCGAATCGAATTTTTTTTTAAACGCTAAACAAACGAATAACTTCAAATCACGTGATAAATAAACACGAAAAAAAAATTTTTACTCGCATTCGAAAGATTTAAAATTTTTTTTCTTTTCTTATGACACGTCGTTGTAACGTAACATAATAACTTTATAAATATTTAATTTAATTAAAAATTATTCATTTTAAATAATCGCCATGATGATGATGATGATGTTTTATAAAAAAAATTAATAATTAATTTTTAAGACTTCCGTCATGTTGCCAACTTTATAAAAAAAAAAAAAAAAATTATAACACATTAAGTTTTATGCTTGACGTGTTTTGAATTGTTTAATTTTTACCGTGGAAAAAAAAAAAAGAAAAAGTAAAAAAAAATTTTTTTGCTTGTTTGTTGTTGTTGTTGTTGTTGTTGTTCGGTTGATTTTATTTCATTGAATTTGTAGAGTTGATGATAATGATAATAATAAGTTCGGTAAAAAAGTAGAAAAAATTTTTAAAAAAAATAGTTTTAACCGATTTAAATTATTTTCTATTAAATTGACGTAGAGAATATCTATCCTTATTTTCATCTCTCTCTCTCTCTCTCTTTCTCTCTTTCTCTCTCTTATTTTTTTTTTTTTCCCCGAATTCGTTTTCTCCGTAATTTTATATATTTCTCTCTCTCTCACTCTCACGTGGCTATAAATTCTCAGATTACAATTTTGCTTTAGGATAGATTGTGTGTGTGCGTGTGTGTGTGTGTGTGTGTGTAAAACGAGTGGAAAAGAGAAAATTTCGATCTCTCGCCGCCATGGATGTTGAATGTGCTCTCTTCATCTCATCTACTTTCCACCTCTTTCCTTCAACGTTCAAATAAAGTTTTTTATTTTTCCCAAAAAATCGTTCTTCCTCCTCTAGGATTTATCTCCTGATTATTTTCCAGGGTTCTTATCTGGAAAGCTCAAGCTCCTGGAATCCTTTTTAGTTTTCTATTTATTTCACCGTTTTTGCTTTAAAATCGTTTTCCACCCCTCCTCTCTCTTTCTCTCTCTCTTTTTCCATCGTCGTTTTATCCAAAAATTTTACAAATAATAATTCACCATGTTTTTCAAACATTTTCCCATAAAAAAAAAAAATTAAAAAAAATTTCCTTTTTTTTTTTCCTTTTTTCCTTTTTTTTTTTTTTTTTTTTAGATACATTGTCAACGTCAATTTAAATTAACGGAAAATTTTTACTTTAAATTTAAAAAAAACAAAAAAAACATTTTTTTGAGTTTCATTCAATACGAATGAATAATTTATTTAAATAAAATTTAAATTTTTTATCTTGCATTTTGATGACACGTGAAATTTCACAAAAAAAAAAAAAAAATTGATCGTTGGTGCCACGACATTCATAATTTGACTGTTGAAAATTTTTTTTTTTTATCGATAATTTCACTTAGGTATTAATGGTGGAAATATTAACAATCGTTTCTTGTTTGCACAACAATCAAACAATCTTTAACAACCGTTCCTTGTTTGCACAACAATCAAACAATCTTTAACAACCGTTCCTTGTTTGCACAACAATCAAACAATCTCTTTAACAACCGCAATTTCAATAATTTTCACCTCGAATAAAACGTTATAAAAAAACGGTCGCCATATTTACTCAGTTCGAACCGTCGTTAAATATGGCGTCGATCAAGTCTCTCTTAATTGAAATAAGTGTTTCGATTATGGCGACTAATAATAATAATAATAAACCGTCAAAGTCTTGTTTTTTTTTTTTGTGTGTGTGTGTGTGCGTTCGAGTTACAAACGAGAAAACCCTGTAAAAAAAAATTTTTTTTATTATTATTTTCGATGTGCACAACAAGAATAATTAAACACACACACACACGCGCGCACAGGTTGCATCAAGTTTTTCTTGTTTTTCAACAGCAAACAAACAAAAAATGTCGTTGGCGTTTTTTTTTTTTTTTTTAATCTCCCACCACGTATACGTTTTTTTTTTTTCTTCTTCTTCTTTTATTATTATTATTATTATTATTATTATTATTATTATAATAAAACGGCAGCTTTTGTGATTGCTTCCACTGACAGTATCATAAGCATAAGAGACCTTCAACCCCCTTTAACACCCTCGCTCAAAACTTGATATACCAGTAGTTATTTTGCTAAACTTGTTTTCTTTTTTTTTTTTTTAAAAAAAAAAAATAATAATAATTTAACCGAAATTTCATTTTGGTTTTTTTTTTGTGAAACATAAAACTAACGCGACACGGCAACAACAACAACAACAACCAAAAGGTTTCTTTTTCTTCACCGAAAAAACAAACGAAAGAGATCAAAAAAAAAAAAAAAAAAAAAAATGGCGGGCGGTTGTGTTAGTTAGTTAAAAAAAAAAAAACCTTTTGTAACATAAGAAGTTTTAGCGGTTTTATTTTTTTTAAAAAAAAAAAAAAAAAGTTTTCTATTTACACGAAAGAAAAATTTAAAAAAAACTAAAAAGTACGTGTCATTAATTATTGTGTGATTTTTTTTGGGTTTGAAAAAATTTAATTTAAATTTTTTTTTTTCTTTTTACCTAAATTGTTAGAAATTTTTCTACCATTCATTCATTCATTCATTCGTTTATTTATTTATTTATTTATTTATTTATTTTTTTTGTTTATTTATCCAGAATTCATTTTCTTTAAACAAAAGGTTTTTATAGAGTTGAGAGACTGGAAGAAAGATTTTTTATATATATATGTTTAAACAAAAGATTTTTTAGGCATACTTTGAAACGTTATTCATGAGAACAATTGCTTTTGCAAAACTGTTGTTGGGGTAAAAAAAAAAAAAAAAAAGAAAAAAAAAGAAAAGGAACAAAAATACGCATGCGTATTTTTATATCATTGGGGAGAACGGTAAAATGCTTTTAAGCCCGAATAGGAAAAAAAAAAAAAAAACTTTTTCTTTTCATCATCATCATCATCATCATCATCATCGTCATCATCCACCTTAATAAATTTCCTCCTTATTTTTTTTTTTTTTTATAAAATAATACAAAAATTTATTTTATTATTTTACACCTAAACGATTATTTTGTTTTATTTTATATATACAATTTTTTCAATTAATAATAATAATAATAATAAACAGACGTTGAGAGAAGTTTTAGTTACGTCATTAACGAAACGACGCCATTTACAAAAAAAATTTTTTTTTTTTTTTTTCCCAAAACTTTTTTTCATTTTAATTTTATTTTTTATTTTTCTCATAAAGAATAATAACGTAAATAAAAGAGTTAACGGGTGAATGATGGGGGGAAGGGGGTACGGGGTGAGGGTGTGCGTATGACAAAACGTGTCGAAATGTTACAAAAACATTTGAAAAAGTAATATTAATAATAATAATAATAATAATAATATAAATAAAAGAAAAAGATTCGAAGGTTGCGGTACTAATTTCCGCCATTTTGAAAATTTATAACGGAAATCGAGTTTTTTATTTATTTTTGTTGTTGTTGTTGTACGTTTTGAGGGAATGTGAGTGCGTGCGTGAGTGCGTGCGTGAGTGCGTGCGTGCCTGCGACTAGACCATCATTTCCGTTGTTTTTATAATGAAAATTAGAAAAAAAAATTTTTTTTTTTTGTTTTCGCTAAAATAAAATGAAAAGTTTTTGGAAAATAAACAAACAAAAATTTTTGAATTTTAAGTAAAATTTGAAAGTGAACAGGAAAAAACGGGAATAAAAGAGAAAGTATAAAATAGGGAATTTTTGAAAGGAAACAAGGAAAGGAGGAAAGGAAAGGAAAGGAGGATAGAGGATAGAGCTGTGTGTAAATTTATAGGGAGTAAAATTTGCTAGAGGGTGGCAGAGAAGGAAGATTGTGGAAGAATGAGGTGTAGTAGTAGGAGGATGAGGAGGTGGAGAAGGAGGAGGTTTGAACCTGTGCAGATTTTCATTTTCCCCTCTCTCCCTCTCTCTCTCTCTCAGAAAAATTTTTTGGGGTAAAAAATATATATAAGTTTTTAATGGGGAATTTTGTTGATTTTGTTTTATAAAATCGAAATTTATAAAATATTTTATATATATATATAACAAATATTTAAACAGAATTTAAATTTTTCGGATTTTATTTTATTTTATTTTATTACTCTATGACTTTTTATTTATTTTAACGTTTTAGTATAGGAAAAAAAACTTTTTTTTTTATCAATTTAAAACCGTTATGAAGAGAGATGTTATTGGCATGCCTGGAAAGTTTTTCTTTCTTTTTCTTTTTTTTTTTTTTAATTATTATCATTATCATTATTATTATTATTATTATTATTATTATTATTATTATTATTATTCACACCCTTGAGCGAGAATATTTTTTTTTTTTGAACATCCCTAAAGTTTTTTTCTTTGATAAATAATTAAAAATATTTAATATGAGAATAGGAAAAGTGATAAACTATCTTAAGGTCAAAGCAATTCTAATTCTAATGCCATTTTCCCGGGAAGAAATTAAGGAGAGAGAGAGTGAGAGAGAGAGAGAGAAAGAGAAAAGAATGTTTAGCATAAAGCTTGCCTGGGGGAATGTAGAAGACATTAAAAACTAGAATTTATCGTTCTCCTTGGACGAGGCGGCGTAAGCCACTCTTTTCCGAGAGAAATGAAGCGATCGTAGTAGAACAACCCCCATGAAAAAAGGGGTTGAAAAATTTTTTCAACCTCACGCGAGGGTTGAATAAGACAAGAACTTTTGCCATACACGAAAGTCCCTTTGGATGTTTTTTTTTTTTTTTTTCTTTCCTCCTCCTTCTTCTTCTGCCATTTCCTCCTCTTGAAACGATTTTTTTTTTTTTTTTTGCGTTTTTCCGAAAAAGACACGAAAGGTATTAAGAAAAACAAAATACGAACGTAAAAAAAAAAAAAAGAAAACTCGAGGATACGGAAATAGGAGTAAAAAAAAAAAAATGTCAGTTCAATCTGATGTGAAAATGACGTGAACGTTGCAAAAAAAAAAAATTATTTTTAAAAGTGGCTGCTGAACAAACTTAAATACCTTAGTCTCACCCCCCACGTCTCCCCAACTTCTCCATTCACTCTCTCTCTCTCTCTTCCGAAAACCGAACCAAATTTAAAATTTTTACCCCCTCTTACCAGAGTTTCATTTTTCAAAATTCGTTTTTTTTTCGGATAATTTTAAAAACCTTTTCCCGTTCGATATTATTATTATTACTATTATTATTATTATTATTATTAATTTTCCCTTAAAATTCAAAATTTTATATATATATTATAAGTCTTTTACCACCCTTTAATAATATCTAAAATATTCCCTCTTTTTATTTTCCTTTTTCTCTCCCGCCCCCGCCCCCTCTTCTTTCTCTCCTTCATTCCCAGTAAAAGAAGAAAAAAAAAAGAAACACCACAAATTCCCTTACTCCTATACTTTTTCCAGAAAGAAATTCGGTTTTGATAATTATTCCGGCATAAATGGAAAAATAATTTTGAAAAAAGAAAGAGAGTATGTAAGTGAGGAAACAAATGAGAAAAGAACCGCGAGAAAGAGAGAGAGAGAGAGAGAAGAGAGAGGAAAGGAAATTTTTTATAAAAAAGAAAGAGAAAGAGAGATGAAATCCCTGTTATAGATTTTTCCTCTGTTAACCGCTTTTCCTTTTTTTTTTTTTTTTCCTTTGCTCGACCTCTTCCCCTCGACTTCCCGGTGTCCTTTCCTCTCCCTTTTCCCCTCTTCTTCCCCCCTCCCCCGGCGGTTTTCGACCCTCATCTCACATCCTTCAAGAAAAGAATATAAAAAAGAAAATTTTTTTTCTTTCGACTTTTTTTCTTGCCCTTTGCTTTTTCTCGGGTTTTTACATGTCGGGCGCCCCCCACCGCCCGCCCGCCCGCTCGTCCGCCCGTCTCACGTTTCCCTCACTCCCTGTCCCTTCGTTTTTCCTTTTCCCTTTTCAAAGCTTGCCGTATATTCTCTCTTTTCCACCGCCACCGCACCCTCCTCCTCTTACTCTCCCCTCCTCGCTCCGTTTTCCCTTTTCTCTCACTTCCTCATTGTGTTTTTTCGAAATGACTCCCCAAAATCTCTTCGGTCTCTCTTTTATTCGCTTTTTCTCTTTCACTCATTTTCTCTCTCTCTCTCTCTATCTCTCTCTTTCTCCCTCTCATTTTATGTATATATGTCTTTTTTCCTCTTTCCTCTCATCCATTTTCAAGCGTCCTGGCCTCTTTCCCGGACCGCAACCGAGGGTGGTTTTTTGTGTGCTGGGAAAAAACGAACGGGAAAGGATAAGGGGATAAAAAATAAAAATAAAAAAAAAAAGAATAAAAAAATAAAAAAGATGGCGAGCTTTTGAGTTTAACCACGTCTGCGTTCTTCTCGGCCAATCACAATTTTAGAAATCGACTTTTATTTTCTGATTGGTTAAGTTTTTTTTTTCACGGAAAAAGAAAGAAAAAATTTTCTTTTTAAATTTTTTTTTTCTTCATCTTTTCTCCCTCTAATAATCGTGAAAAGCTTTTTTTCTTTTTCGCTCGAAATGGTTTTTTGGAAAGAGAAAATGAGAGAGAGAAAGAGAGAAAGAGAAAGAGATGGAAAAAGAAAGAAAGGGAAAAAAAAAGGATTTTCGCCTCGATGTGTAAAATTAATTACATTTCGTTTACAATCTCGTTCGCCATCTTTTAAGCCAAAAGAGAATAAAAAAAAAAAAAAAAAACTAAAACTAATTTTAATTCTTTTTTTTTTTTTTTTAAATTTTCTTTTTATCCTTTGAGGTTTGAACCTTTTTTTTTCCTCTTTTCTATAACAAACCTTTTTTTTCTTTTTCCTTAAGATGAACAAAAAAAAACCTAAAAGTCAAAACGTTTTTTTTTTTTTTTATGACGTCATCATTTATCATTTTTTAAAGTTTTTTTGTTTTTTTATGTTGTCGCACGTGTTTCCAAAATTCAGGCTTTGTTTTTGTGTAAAAATAAAAAAACTATTTTGAGAGAGAAAGAGAGAAAGAGAGAGAGAAAATATTTTTTTTTGACATTTTTTTCTTGGATTTAATGAAAATTCCTCCATGGGAAAATTTATTATTTTCTCATTCGATTCGAATTCGAAACGACTTTGTTTTTTTCTATATAATCATTTTCGAAATTCTATTCTATTCTATTACGTAATTTGAAAAAAAAATTTAATTAAGAAGATGAAAAAAAGGTTCTAGAAATCTAATATATATAAATTTTTTATTTGAATTTGTTTAAATTTAAAAAAAAAATGGGAAAAAAATCGATTATTTATTGTGAGATGTGAAAAACTCCCCTTTCAACCACCCCCCCACCCTCTCTAATTCTGTTAAGGTTTTAAGAATTGAAAATTACGCATCGTTACGCGCGTTATAATGAAAAAAAATTACGACGCACACTTTCGGGTTGTTTGTTTAGAATTGAAATCGTACTGGTTTTGGTTTTTTTTTTTTAAATAAAATTTAAATGTTGAATTCTATAAACTCCTCCAAATTGGGGTGTTTTTGTCGAAGTGTAGTAATAATAATAATAATACTGATACACACAACCACCCCTCCTACGTTTTTAACCAGGTGAAAAAAAAATTTTTTTCAATCTCGTCCTACACAATCGTGCCGCATAAAAACAACAACAACAACAACAACAATACACCCATAATTTTCTTTTTCTTTTTTTTTTTTTTTTATATATATATTTTTTTATTTTGTACTTTTAAAAAAAAAAAAAAAAAAGCAATAGAATCTCTCCTTTAATGACGTACGATAACCCTTGTGACCCCTAAAACGAGTTCAAAACATGCAACGCTCCTGCATATCATGAGAGGGCGAAAGAAAAAAAAAAAAAAAAAAATTTTTTTTGAATTTTTATTTTTTTATTTTTTTAATTTTTTTTCGGATTCAAAAAATTATTATTATTATTATTATTATTATTATTATTATTATTATTTTGTTACGTCATTTTTTATAGAAAAATTTAAACATATAAAAAAAATTATTTTAATAAGTGTAGGAATGATTTCGACTCGTGTTTTTTAATAAATAATTGGTGTCTCAGTAGTCAATGAGAAAGAGAGAGAGAGAGAGAGAGAGAGAGAGAGTGTGTGAAAAGAAAGATAGAAAGTGACAAAAAGAAGAGAAAAACTAAAGTAAAAACCGGAAGTTTTGTTTTGTTTTTTTTTTATTTCAATGGGAAAAGGGAATGAAAAATTACACAATAAATTTACCTATATATATATAAATATATAAAAATGAGAAATCAATATGTGCATAAAATGAAGAGACCGACATGCTAGCTATTCTTAACTTTTCATCATCAAAAACAACAAATACGCGCCTTTTTTGACCCCCCCCTCTCTCTCTCCCTCTCTTACCCTACTACTCTATCCTCTCAATCGTACCCACCGATTTATACTCTCTCTCTCTCTCTTCCCCCGCCCCCCCCCAATCCTCCATCATCATGCACGCATTCTCTTTCACACGTATACAATCGCATTCACTCTGTCTTATGTGCGTTTACGTAAAAATATATATATATATAAAAATATACGTACACAACATCTACACACAAGGAAATACGTACGCACTCACGCACGCACGCACGAACGCACGCACGCACGAACGCACGCACACACGCAAAAAAAAAAAAAAAAAGATTGCATTTTGCTAGAAGCTTATTACGGCTTTGCAATCTCTCTCTTTTATACCCTCCGCTCCGCCCCCGTTCCCCCGCCTCGCCCCCGCTCTCCCGTCCCCTCAACTACTTCTACTTCTCTTCTACACATTTTTCCCTCAGCTTCCCTAGCTTTTCTGCCCTTTTTGCCTCCATCTATCCTTCCTGACTCCCTCTCTCTCTCTCCTTGCCTCTACACATCTCTTTCCCTTTACTCTTCGTTTTCTCTTTTCCTCTCTCTCTCTCTCTCTCTCTCCCTTTTTCAAAAATCCCTCTTTTTCCTTTTTCATCGATCTTTTTTTCCCGCGTCTACCTCTACGTCATCATCATCATCATCATCATCATCATCATCTGAAATTTTTTTTTTTCTTTTTTCTCCCTCTTTTGCGAAAAATAAAAGATACTTTTCGCAAGATCGTTCATCTTTTTCTTTTTCTATATATATATATATATTTTTTTTTTATATTTTCGATTTTGATATTTTTGTCGAATCGATTTAAAATTTTTTTATTTAACTGATAACAAACTGATAACAAACAAACAAACAAACAAACAAAACGAAAAAAATGCATGCGAAATAAAAAGAAAAATTTTCTTAAAGGGAAAAAAAATTGGAAAGTTAGGCAATTTGCAATACACTTACTTACGAAAAATGACAGAAAAGAAAAAAAATTTTTATAATAATAATAATAATAATAATAATAATAATAGTAAAACAAATAGATTCGATGCGAGAAAAAAATTTTGTTTTTTTTTTTTAATCATAAACGACACACGGTGAAATTTATCGTGGCATTAGAAAAAAAGAATGAAGAAAAAAAAATTAAGAAATAAAAAAAAAAAAAAAAGATTTAAAATTTTAAAAAATATCTTGAATCGAGATGTTGAAATCGAAAAAGAGTAAAAAAGTAATTTTCCTTTTTTTATTTTCTCCGGAAAAACTCCACCCCCAACAAAGTTAAAATAGAAATAAGATTCTTTTTCGAAGGGTGACTGGGGCTAATCGAGCCTACGTGGTAGTCTCTCTATACATCCTCCTCCGACGACGACGACGACGAGCCTATCCTCCGACTTTCCTTTTATTTCGAGGTTATTCCGCGTTCCGCCTGCCGCGAGTTTGCTTGCCGTCAAGTTACGACAACCGCCATTTTTTTTTTTTTTTTTTTTTTTTTTAAAGCAACATTTTTCCGGTTTTTCTACGTTTTACGTTTTTTTCTCTATACACGTATACACGTATAAATATATATATATTTTCGACATTTTCCGTTTTTTCTTTTTGATTTAAATTTTTCAAACGAATTTTTTCCGTTTTATTTATTAATTTTTTTTGATCATCGTTACCGTTTTTTTTTTTTTTTTTTTCGTTAATTTTTTTTCGTTTTCATTTACGTCATAATTTTTACGTAATAAATATTTGTTTTGTTTATTAATAATAATAATAATAGTCTCAGGGGTTATTTGTTTATTTATTTTATTTAATTTTTATTATTATTATTATTATTACAAAAAACACGGCATCAAAACAACAAAAAAAAAAAAAAAAGATTTTATTCGACTTTTTTTCAAAGGTAAGTTTTTTTTTTACCATTAATAAAATTTTATTTATTTATTTATTTATTTGTTTAATAATTTTGGTGATTGATTGTTTATGTATTTAATTTTATTAATATTTGTTTCTATTTATTAATATTTTTGTTTGTTACTTTTGGTAAATTCAAAGATGTTTGTTTACCTTCGGGCTGTCAAAAACTTTTCCAAAATTATTTATTTTGTTTTTATTATTATTATTATTTGACGTTTTGAGGATTTGAAAAATGCATTTTCCGGATTGAAAATTTGTTTGCGTGAAAATTTTTTCTTTTTTCGGGCCCTTTAATAATAATAATAATAATAATAATGGTTGTAGTTGTAATTAACGGAAAACGTGACGACGAAATCGTTGGGGTTTGTTTTTTTTTTTTTTGTTTGTTTTAATGGCACAAACAAATTCAGGCACGTTATTTAAAATAAATTGTTTAAACAATTGACGTGACGACGTTTTTTTTTTAAACGAATAAAATTTTCCAGTGAAAAAAGAAGGAAAATTACGGGGAATTAATTTATATATATATATATATATATATAGATAAATTAATTTTTTTTTTTTTTTAAAAAGAAAACGTAGTTAAAAATTTTTCTTTATGATTATTATTATCATTAGAAATTTTATTACCCTCAGCACTAAATAAAAAAAAAAAAGATTTAATAAACACAAATGAGTAAAAAAAAAAAAAAAAAAAGACAAACGAGAAAAAATTTTTTTTTTTTTTTTTTTTTTTCATTAAACGATTACGAGGGAAAAAATGTAAAAAGTAAAAACAAGTTTGAGTTTTGTAATTTTTTCCTAAGCTTGCCCTTTAATAATATCTCATATACTCTTTCCATTAAATACTTTATGCTTAGGTTCTCTCTCTCTCTCTCTCTCTCTCTTTTTTGTTTATCCCGGTTTTCTCGTTCCTGTTCCTCCTCGACTTACTTAAGTTTTTCGTCTAGACTTCATTATACCAGTGACGTAATAACGGGAGCTTAATTGAGATTAAATAAATAATAATAAGTAACCACCGATTTCTAATTGTTATTTAATGTATAAATTCATTTTGTAAATTTGCATTTAATTTATTTCGTTCGTAAAACAATTTCAAAAAAAATTAATTAATTTAAAATAATATACCGTTGGTGGACGCCGCCATCTTTTTTTTTTGTTTAATATTCATATTTGGGATTTCATAGAGAAAGTAAACCTCACGTAGACAGCGTATTTGTTTTCGTTAAGGGATGATGATCGAAAAAATTTTATGTAAACAAATCCGCGAGTTCGTTACTCGTTTTTCCAAAATTTAAATTAATCGAAAGGAAAGGAAAGGAAAGGATAAAAGGAAAAAAATTTTTAATGGCTGACGGTGTTTGTTAGTTTGTTTTGTAAACTATTAAGCAAATTATTACGCAAATATAATAATTTCTATGGAACAATGATTATTAATCAAATTAATCAAAAGTTCGTTAGTTTGTGTCGATAGTGTCATTCATTCAAACGTAACAAAAAATAAAAGTACCTTGAATTGTGTGTAGGAATGTTTGCATTAAAATAATAATAATAATAATAATAATAATAATAATAATAGATGAAAATGCGTAAACATTTTAAAAAGTTTTTTTTTTTTTTTTTTTTTCAAAAAATTCAAATATATTCTAATTTCCGTTAAACTTTTTTTTAAAAAAAAAAAAATTTTATTGGATGAGTTATGACAGCGCCTCTATTGACAATTTTTTAAAACACTCACATGACGTATTTGATTTTAAAAAATATTCGAATCGAAACGACCGTTAAATTAATTATTACGATGCAAAAGTGTAAATGTATTTTGTGTGGATTCTCACAAATTTTGCACCACATTTTGAAAAAAAAAAAAAAAAAATGTGAGAGATGAAAAACCTGTTGGACTGAAAAGATATTATTATTATTATTATTATTATTGTGAAGGAAAAACAAGTTTTTTTATTTAAAAAAAAAAAAGAAAAGGATAAAATAAGATTTTCGACTCCAACAGGTAACCTCTTCCTCTTATTTTTTTATTTATTATTTATAAGGTCAGTGAATATTTAGTTATTGAAAATAACTGTAAGGAAGTTAAATTTTATTTGTATATTTTTACTTTTTGTAGTTATTAAAGTTTAGTATAAAAAAAAGTGTAAGGATACAAGATCCATTTTGTTCTAGAACAATATGGACGCCATTTAAGTTATTTCTCACTACAATCTTTCAATTGAGTTTATCTTTTTTGAGTTTTGGTTGTTGTTGTTGTTGTGTTGTTGCTGTATAATAAACAAAAGTTATTGCTTCAGTTGCTTATTATTATTAATAATAATAATAATATGATATATTTATTTCATTAAAAAACAAAATGGAATAATATATTATATATATTTAGAACCACTTGAATGCTTGATGTTAAAAGAACAATGATACTCCAAAAAAAAAAAAACTTGCAAATTTTAATATTTTAAAAGAATTATTATAAGGAAGTGATTTAGGAACTGATTTTGACATTATTTAATATGATAATAATGATAATTACAGTTATTTATTAATCTTTTAATTTATTTTTTACTGTAACATATACTCATTTTGTTTCTGTCTTTATTTATAATATTGAAGTGAAATAATTGTATTTAATTAGGTTTTATGTGTGTATGTGTGTGTGTGTGTGTGTATATGTGTGTGTGTGTGTGTATGTGTGTGTGTGTGGAAGGATTGCTTATTGTTGTTTCTATATAAAAAACACTCAAAAAGTAAATTAAATATTTGTTACAATTAAATGAAATTAAAGTTTTATATATACATATAGGAATTCAATTAATTGCATAAAAGAAAAATGTTGAACTTTTTTATTTATTGATTGATTGATTGATTGATTGATTGATTTTGATTATGTGATGATTTACATACTGTGTGACCAACATAACAAAAAGAATTTTTTTTTTAAAAATAAAATAATTGAATTGGCATATTCTGGTTGTTGGAAATTCTAATTGTAGTAATGTGAGTATATGGTATAGTGATGACTTTGCAGAAAATGATGATAAGGATAGTTTTTATCTAGAAAATATTTGAGATTAGTATATTTAAAAAAAATTTAAGAAAATGCCAACACAACAAAAAAAAAAAAAAGATTTGAATAAGACAAAACAATTAAGAAGAAATTTAATATTTGAAAAAAAAAAATTCAGTTTTTTGGTTATTCAACAAAATGTTATCTTAAAAACAAAAAGAAAAAAAAATTATGTTTGTTTGTTATGATGTAAGCATTTTAAGAACAGGGAAAAATGGGGGAGGGGGTCGAGAGAGTATTTTGATGATGGGGAGTCAGTCAGAAGACTATGAGGGAAATTACAACATAGAGTAGTAGTAAGGTAGAAAAAAAACATTCGGTTTGGTTTTTAACGGTTTTTATGTTTTTTTTTTTTTTTTTTTTTAAATAAAAATGTTTTTCCCATTACAAAAAAAATTATGTTGAAAGAATAATAATGATAATTGGAAATGTGGTAATGAAAAATCCATCGTTTTTTCTTCTTTTTCATATCAATAATTTTTTTTTGTCAAATGGTCAACACATATAATTACTTATAAAGTTTTTATTCGGTTGTTTTGTCTGTTGTTCAAGTTAATATACAAAAAATAACGCATAAAACGGGTAAATAATAATAATAATAAATGAAATTTTATTTTTTAATGCCATAATAATTTATTTAGGTAACGTGACAGGATTAATTTGTTAATAGTGTTGAATAAAAACAAATTTTTTTTTTCTTCTGGGTTTTATTATTCGGGTATCATTTAAATTTTAACGGTTTTTTTTTCTTCGATGTTGGTATGTATGTGTGTGTGTGTGTGTGAATACAAGTCGTTAATGGAGAGAAAGTAATATTGGAAAAAAAGTGAAAAGTTTGTGTGGAAAAATCAATGAAAAAAACAAGGAAATTCCCCCTCCCCCCGTTACTCTTCTTTTATTTTCATCTCCTCTTATATTTTTTTTATTACACCATCCATCCCATGGCAACTCTTGATTTAGAGGCGTGGGGGGTGGGGGAAGATGGGGAAAATTTTTTTTTTTTTTATTCGGAAACATCTTTTAACGTATTAAAATATTTTTGCACTTTTTAATTGTTTTACGGATGTACAAAAAAAAAAAATTAATAAATTTAAGTCGCGACATTTGACCCGACCGGACCCACACACAAAAAAAATCAGGTGGAGGTGGGGGGGGGGGAAACAGACACGAAAAAAAAGAAAAAAACAAATCCGACGCGTACACACAACTACGAGAGTAGAAAAAAAAAAAACGGACGGAAAAGGTTAACCGAAAAGAAAAAAAAAAAAAAGGTTTTGCCAAAAGAAAGGTAAAAGGTATCAAGGTCGCGGAGTTGAAAAAAAAAAAATTTTTTATTGTGGATGAAAAAAAGAAAAATTAATTTCAACGCTTTAACAAATTATCTAATTTACGACCTTTTTTTTTTTTTTTATACAATCCTCAAACCCTAAAAGAAAACCTTTTTCCCGCCCCCGCCCCCCCACTCCCCGCCAAATTTAAAGCGATTGATACTGAAAAAAAAAAAAAAAGGAAACAAACCTTTTCCACAATGATATTAAACGCGGAATGATGAAAACCTTTTTTTTTTGATTTTTTCTTTCCGTTTAATTATATTTTGTCGAAAAAAATTATTATTATTATTATTAAACGGTTAATTAATTGATTAATTAATTTGTTTTTTATTTGGGGAGCAAGGGATATTTTTATTTTCTTGTTATCTAATGACACGACGATGACGTATATATATATATATATATTGTTATATTCGGTTCGTTCTTTATTTTTGTAAGTAATGAACAAGCACTTAAAACTATCACTAACAAAACTAATATTAATAAACAAGAACTTATTACAGCTAGACTAAAAATCAAATGAACCGACGCCAAGCGGTGTAGCTTGCCTATATTACTTTGGTCTTTCGTCAGTCAACTGTTTCGAACGAGCAACAATGGGAACTAGCAAACACTTGCAAATAAAATAAAAGAAGGAGTCTTTAGAAGCTTCGCTTCTAAAGAAGAACAATTCGAGTTCGTCGCCAGTCTTTTGTTTATAAAAATTTGAAAATGTGAATATTGAGTACGGGATCATAACAATATATATATATATATATATATATATATATATATATATATATAAAATCCCTTACGAATTTTTTTTTTTTAGGAAACCCTTGGTTTTATATGATTTAGTTTTTTAATGGCATTTTAAAATAATAATAATAAATTAAAAGATTTTCTTTTTTTTTTTTTTTTTGTTTTTCCTCGACGGCGAATGAAAATTTCTGATGAAATTTTATACGAAATGAATTTTAATATTATTTTTTGTTAAATGTCAAAAAATGGTGGGTCAATACACAAAATTTTCCCGTTTTAAGGAAAAAAAAAAAAAATTTTCCTTTAAAATGATTTTATATTTATTTTTTCGGTAGAAAGGTTGAATTTGGAAAAAGAAAAAGGTTTTTTTGTAAAAAGGGTAGAGATATTTTTTTGGGTAAAAGAAAAACCATTTGGGGATTCGACCAGGGAGGAAATGGGGGGGTGGAAGAACAAGTTTACGAAATTAAAAGCCAATGCGGAAATGGGTTTTTTATTTTAAATATTATTTTAATTTCAAGATGGCGATTTTGAAATGCGAGAAAGGCAAATTTTCTTTTCATCTCTATTCTCCCTCCCTTTCTCTCTATATGGCTCTCACCTCGAGGGAAACAAAACGCTCTTTTTCTCTTTACTCCTCCTCCTCCTCCTACTCTTACTCCTCCTTTCCTCTCTCTCTCTCTCTCTCAACTACAACCCCTTTCATCACTTTTTTCTCCTCCACTTCTTCCCTTCTCGTTAACTTCACTTCGAACAATGTAGTAAAAAAAAAAAAAAAAAAAAAAAAATTCCTCTTCAAAGCTTATAACGTTTCACATAAAGAAAAAGAGAATGAAAGAGAAAGATGGGTAAAAGCTAGGAAAAGGTGACTGGGAAAAGGGTGACGATAGTGAAGTATGAGAGGAGTCGAGAGAGAGAGAGAGAGAGACAGAGAGAAAATGGAGAATGAAAGGAAAATTAGTAGAAAGAGGGAGAGAGAAACGGTCGGTTTGAAGCAAAAGAAATAAGCTTTCAAACGAAAAAGCTTTTGCTTATTATTATTTCCAGAATAAAGTTTTTTAACTGGAGAGCCATCATGAGAAAGAAAGAACCTTTTCGTCTATTATTATAATTTATATAAAAAAAATTTTTTTTTTTTTAATCCTTTTTCTATTTTTAACGACTGGATAATTTTTTAGATTTATAACAATAAATTACGCAATGAAATGAATTTTTTTTAGCATTTTAGGTTTCTTTCGTCAATTATTTAAGGTTTCCTTATGACAATAATAATAATAATAATAATAATAATAATGATAATGATAATGAAAGGAAAAATTTAATTGTTTATGTCATTTGAGTAATGATAACGCGATATCAAAGACATGGATCAAACGCAATCATTATTGATAAGACATCAAATAAAAATTATTATTATTATTGTTATTATTATTATTATTATTTGTAAATTTCGCATTCTATAGTGTCCATATGTACCTGAAAAAAATTAATATTAAATTATGTTCAGTATTTATTCATTTATGAAATTTTTAAATTTATTTATTTATTTATTTTTTTTTCCAGAAACTTTTACGTCGATTTTGTATTAGTGATCGAAGAAAAAAATAAAATCACAACCGTTTGTTTGTAAGTAAAATTATTATTATTATTATTACTATTATTATTAATTTAAATATTTAAATGGTTATAACGTAAAATTTAAATTCGGGTACTTTATATGTATATGTAAAAAAAAAATTTTCCCCGGTTTTAATTTATATAATATTTAAATGTAAATCAGGGAAAATATGGTAATAGAAAAACAAACAAAGATGGCGTCCGAAAAAACACAAATAAATAAAATTTAAATTTTTTGAAAAGGAAAAAGAAAAAAAAAAAAAAAACTAAAAGAAAAAAAAAAAAAAATTGCAAGCGAAACATTTTCTCGAAAAATCGAAATGAAAGTTAGGAAACGCATGTGCGACTCTTTCTACCCCTCACTTATATCTCATTCCTAAAGTTTTCCACGGAACGTTTTCATGAAAAACTATGGCAACCAAGAGTCTTCCATTTTGCTGGAAAAAAAAGAGAGAGAGAGAAAGAAAAATCGTTGAAAAGAGAAAAATATATATAATGAGATAGACAAATTGTGCAAGAGTGAGAAAATTTAAAATGAGAAGAGAGTGAAAGAGTGAATGAGTGAGAGAGAGAGAGAGTGTGTGTGTGTACACGAGGAGGGATCGAATAAAAAGGGAAAAAGAAAGATAGAGAGAGAGGGATAAAAAAAGAGAAAGATGGAAAATTTTTGGGTTTTTCAGTCAAAGAAAATACCTTTTCACGCTGTGGGCAAAGAAGTTTTTTTTGTAAAAATAAAATTTGGTCGGTTTATTTGATCAAATTTTATTTTATTTTTTACCTTTATTGAGTCCGCCATTTTTATTTTATTTTTTACTTTTTCAAACAAAAAATTTTATTTTATTAAATTTATTTATTTTTCCTTCCCCCCCCCCCCGAAAAAAAAAATAGTTTAAAAAGTTTATGAGGGTAAAATAGTAAACACGACACGACATGATGATGGAAACCAGATAAAATTTTTTTTTTTCTCTTTTTTTTTTTTTAAATTTATTTGGGGGGACGGGGAAAATCTATTAACCGTTAATAAATAATAAAAATAAGACGACCATTTTTTTTTTCTGTTTTTTTTTTTCGTAAAGGAAAATTCAATTGAGTAATTAATAAAGTGTTGATAAAGGTGTGAATTAAAGGGCTTTAAGTGTTTTAAGTTCGAATTATTATTATTATCATTTCCGCCCCCCGCATAAATATACAGTTATTTGTTTTACCAATTATTATTATTATTTTTTGAATAGGGAAGGAAAAAAGTTTTATTGACATTAGGCAAAAAAATTGCTTTCTTTGCGACATTTTCCCCGATTTATTAGGAAAATTTAATTTTTTTTTTTTTTTTTTGAAAGTTTTTAAAACCGTTGATTTCGTTTACTATGTGACGCGAGTGTAAACAGAAAGAGTAGCAGACGTCTTTACGATTTGTTTTCAGATAAAATAAATAGATGTCGCTAGTTAATCTCATATGTTAATCTTACGAGAAAATTTTTTTCTGTTAGGTTTTTGTGTTGTTGTTGTTGTTTTCGTAGAAGAAAAAAAATTTTTTTATTTTTCATGAATGATTTTGTTGTATTTATCGAAAAACTATCGATTATCACGATCGTAATTTAACGGTCGTAAAAAACTTTTTAAAAAAAAATGAAAGAAAGAAAGAAAAAGTCTGAACGTTACGGTTAATGTGAAAAAACGTAAGTTTTATTTTTTTTTTTTTTTACCGTTAAAAATTCCCTTCTGCTTATAATACTCTTCTTCTGGTTTCCGAGAGAGAGAGAGAGAGAGAGAGAGGGCGAGGGCGAGGGAGAGAAGTGTGCGTTTTTCTCTCTCTCTCTTTCTCCCCCTCCATCCACTCTCACCTCCGTACTCTTCCTTTGGGGTATTATCATTAATTTTTTCGCTTGTTGCTAAGAGCCAAGGGTGTGGCATTCCCTACCGCTCTCTCCTCCCTCGCTAAAGACGCCGGAAACGTTTTTTCGAGGAAGGGAATTTTTTGAAAAGAGTGAGGAGGTGTTTAAGTTTGTTAGCCACGCCCCCAATATTGATATAAAATTGTAATTTTATACTAAAATTCTTCTTGTCTAAGGCATCGATCTGTTCTTCCCGGTTTTCAAAAAAACATGGCTGCCCGCCTCCGTTTTCTCTCTTTTACTACTCTCTCTCTAAGCGAAAACTTGCGCAGAAAAAAAAACTTTTTTTTTTTTTTTTTTTTTTTTTTTTCAGAGAGAGTCTGTCTTTCTCAAATTCTTTTTTTTTCCTCGTTCTTTCCCTCTCTCTCTCTCTCTCTCTCTCTCCCCCCCATTTGACTATTTTTATTTTTATACTTTTCTTTTTTTTTTTTTTCTCCCATTGTAGTTTGTTTTTTTTTTTTTTTTTGAAAATTCGCGGTTTTTTTAAATGCTTGAACGCTTTCGTTTTGTTCGCTTCTTTCATACGTATACATACACATATATATATATCGTCGTCATCAAACAATTAACGAACTAATTTTTTTTGGTCCGTTAAATTTTAACTAAGAAAAAAAAAAAAAAAAACGTGTTGGCGTTCATTTGGAAAAAAAAAAAAAAAAGTTTTTCAAAAAATCATTAAATTGTTTTTTTCCATCGTTTTTACCTAATGAATTATACCCAGGTATCGATAGGTATCGTTAGGTTTTTTATATTATAATAATAATAATAATATAATAACATTGATTTTCTTTTTTTTTCTTTTTTCTGTCGACTCATCATTCAACTAGTTTTACGTTTAATTTATACGTTTTAATCTCGCGACAAGAAGACATGACAGGAAGAAGGTGACTTGAAATCGGATTTGAAAATTGAAATAGTCTAATAAGGGTTGTTGATATGTTTTTTTTTTTTTTTTGTTCATTATGACATATCGGGACATTTAAAACGTTAAAAGTCAAGAATTATGATTTTCGGGTAGATTTTGTGACTCTTAGGGGAAAAGACTAAATGCTCTTGCGTTGCAATTTTAATTTTGCACTTCCAGTATCCTTTTATCGATCCTTTTTGCTTTGTGGAAAAAAGCAGAGAGAAAGAGAGAGAAAGGGGGGTAGGGGTAGGGGGAGGGGGTAAGCATTCATCAGAAAAGGGTGTGCATGTACGTGTGTGTAGATGTGTGTGTGTGTGTGTGTGTGTGTGTGTGTGTATGTCGGAGAGAGAGAGTGAAAGAGAGAGAGATGGACAGACAGACAGACAGTGCGAGACGAAACTTTTTAAGGGGGGAAAGGAGGAGGAGGAGGAGGAGGAGGAGGTTCGCTCATTGTCAATGTCTGAAAACGTTAACTGTTAAGGTTATATTCGTGTATGTTCATGGACCATCCACCACGAACGTATTCAAGCCTGAAGGTTTTTTATTACATTTCAAATTACCATTTTCCCTCATTAATTTTTCTTTTTTTTTTTTTTTTTGCACGGGAGCTTATATTACAATTTTTTTTTTTTTTTTTATTTTATTTTACGCAATTTTACTGCTTCTCTGTATTTTTACGTTTTTATGTTGTCGAAGAGGTTTTTGTTTTTTTCGGAAAATTTTTTTTTTTTTTTTTTCACTGGCTTTAACGTAAAAAAATGATTGCAAAACAAATCGAAAAGGTATCGATGACGTTAACCACTTATTTGATATTTTCTTAAACAATGCTAATTTCCTCCTCTCCTCCCCCCTCCCCACGAAAAAACCTGATAAAATTTTTTTTTTTGTATATCTTTTTATCGTTTCGTCATTTAACTGACAAATTAACGACAGCGTGAAAAAATAAAAAATTATGAAAAGTAAAATTTAAAAAAGGTCCGTGAAAAATTCGAATGGCCGTGAGATTGTTTTTTAAAAAAGTGCATTAATTAATTAATTAATTAATTAATTAATAACGGGGATTAATGCGTTTGTCAATTTATTAATTCACTTGTCGACATTGTTTAATTGATTTTTTTTATTTATTTATTATTTATTATTTTATCATTTATTTATTTATCGGGTTTTTATCATTTTTATGGTCCTTATTAATTCAATTTAAAAATATATTTACGATGCTTAATGGTATTCGTGGTCGATTTGATAAGGTTTACTCGTTGAGAAGGACAAAAGAATTTCTTAGTTTTTTTTTTTTTTTTTTTTTTTTTATTTAATGATTGTCGTATTAAAAAAAAAAAAAAAAAAATTCCCCCCTTCCCCCCCAATTTTTTTTTCTTTGTAATCTTCTCATCCACTATATAACAAATTCGTAAATTTTTTTTTTTAACTATATGTATATTATTACCAACATGGGGTACATAAATTTTTTTACGCGATAATGAAGAAAACGTGTAAAGTATTTTATTTGTAAAAGTTCAAAAAAATTTCAATAGAGTTCGCTTTTTTTTAAAAAAACAAAAAAAACTTTTGTGAGAATAAGTGTGTAAATTGACCGACTGATGTCAGCACCGTTCATTATTTGTTTTTTTTTTTTTTTTTTTATTATCTTCGCGTGATTCTTTTTCGGCATGTATACCCGACCAAATTCAAAAAAAAAGAAAAGAAAAAAAATTCTTGTAAATTTTTTTAATTGCTTATTATTTATTTATTTATTTTTTCATTTAATTTAGAGAGTTAATTAATTTAATCTCGTAAATGAAAAAAAAAATAATAATAATAATAATAATAATTAATTCAAGCAATTTTTTTTTTGTTATTTACGAACCGCATAAACTAAACCCTTATTTATTGTAGCTAACCTTCATTTTTATTTAATTTTTAAAAAGAAAATAAAAAAAATTTTCCATCTGAGTGAGAGAGAGAGAGAGAGAGAGAGAGAAAATATTTTGCCTTAACGCCATTTTTTGTTTGTTTGTTATCACGAAAGTTGTTGATTAACGACTCGATTTACATTTAATTTTTTTTTTTTTGGAAAATGTTTATCCGATGTTAATTTCCCCCCCCCCACCTCCACCCCCCGTTTTCCACTTTTAACTTACTTTATTTGGGGTACTTGCATGCGTATTTCAGGTTTTATAAAAAAATAATAATAATAATAATAATAACGGTAATATTGATCAAAATGGGGAGAAAAAAAAAAAAAAAACCGGTAACGATAATTTATTTTCATTAATAAAAAAATAAAATCGAACAATTGATTATTACGTCATTGTATCGTCACAACATTCGCATCATATGAGAGACATTACGTCATCATATGAATTGTTTAATTATACTGTCTTTTTTTTTTTTTTCTTTCTCTCTCTCTCTCTCGTTCGTGTGTTGTTGTTGTTGTTGTTGTGGGAATCGATGATTTCATTGGATTATTATACGAAAATATTAATATTGGAAATCTCTCATGTCGCGCGCGCTTTTTTTTTTTTTTCTCCCATTCGTCCTTGAACTATTATTCATTTGTTTATTTAATTAAAAAAAAAAAAAAGGAGGCTTTAACCTTTTCTCATTTACCCCCTTCGCCCCCCACCTCTCTTCTCCTTACCGTAATATTAATTCTCGTCATTCCCATGCATTCCTTTAAAGGTTCTTCTTAACCTTAACTTTTATCATTTTATTACTGTCGTGTAAGTTGGGCTAAGGTTTGGGGTAAAGGTGAAGAAGAAAAAGGCAAAGTTCTTAATTTGGCATCTAACACCACGACAAATCGAAAAAGGTCAAAAACGTCACCGATCGATTTTTTTGTATGTCCCAATTTAAAAAAAAAAAATTCTTATATCGGCTGTTTTTTTTCCTAACAAGACAACAGGCTAACGTCGGAAGTTTAACGGGGCGGGGGGCGGGGGGCGGGATAGAAAGGGAGAGGGAAGGGGGAGGATATATGAGAAAGAAGAGAAAGAGGAGGTTAGTTGTATTATTAAAAAAAATTTATAAAAGAAAATTAAAAGATTGACTGACATACGAGTACGAAATTCCCAGTTAATTAACTTGAGTTGCACGGGATCGTCTTTATTTAAAAGGTCGTCGGATGCTAATCCAACTTGTGTGTGTGTGTGTGTGTGTGTGCGTGAGTGTGCGTGTGTATGTGTGTGTTCCCCTCCCTAGAGACCATTAAAACAAGTTCCTTTTCTCATTCCGTGTCCGGTCCCGGTCCAGTTTGTTTAATTGCCTCATCCTCGATCTAGTTTTTGACATAATATTTACATTATTTCTATGGTTTCCTTTTGTTTATCTCTTACGTAGATTTTCGTATTCTTAGTAAACTCATTCGAGAAGGCTGTGGTGTAAGAAACAAGAACCCTTTTAAATACAAATAAAACGAATTTCTCGATCAGGATATATTCATTCATTGTAATCGTAAAGAACATCTGCTCCTTCTTATCTACTCCCACGTATATTTTTAGGTTCTTTCTCGTTATCCTGTTTTCTATATATATACATAATCATCAGTCATTCCCATTTATTTCTTTAAAAAATACTTACAGGTTGTGAAAATCAAATTTTTTTTCTCTCTATTTTTTTTTTTTTTTTGGTATATAAATCACGAAAGTTATTAACTCGCGAGAAAATAAGAGATTGTAAAAAGGAAGGGAAAGAAAAATACGTCAGGGAATCGACCTCAGATATCATTTAGAAAAATTTTAGAGAAAAGGGATGATAAGATAACGAGTGAGTGAGAGAATATGAGGTTTTTTTTTTTTTTGTTTCGAAGGCAAAAAGTTTTTTTTTTTTTTTTAAAATCCTCTTGAAACAACCTTTTACTGTGTAAAGTTCCTGAAAATAAATTTTCCTTTCCTTTCCTGAAGTCATCAAACCGTCTCTTCCTCCATTTTCATCTACTTTCTGTTTCCCCCCCCCCTCACTCGACCTTCTCATATTTTTATTTTCTTCCCTAATTAAATTCTCATGCAATAATAAAATTTTCCTTTTCCTTTTTTTTTTTTTTTTTTGTTCTTCTACTTCTTTTCTTCTCATCATCATCATCATCCCCGCATCCTTTTTTTTATTTTTTTTTTTAACTCGACCTCCTCTGACTTCTCCCTCCCCTCCTCCCGTTTTAAGGAATTTTAATAATTTTTCTCATTGTTTTGTATCCTCCTTTTTAATTAAAATTTTTTCTTTCATTCTCAAAAAAAAAAAAAAAAAAAAAGGCAGGGAGAAAACGGAAATGGTCTTAAATTGTAATAAATGTCTTAAGGCTTGAACCGGCAAAATAAAAGCTGGTTACGTCATTGACTAAGTCTAATCAACTTCCTCTATTAAAAATTGTCTCTTCCCATTAAAAAACGTAAATTTCATATTTAATCGTTTAAATTTTATTATTAACGTGTGCGGAAAAAGGAAAAAAAAAAAAAAAAAATTGGTAAGAATAAGTAATATGAAATCGTTAGAATCGAAAGGGTTCGGTAAAATCATGAGAGAGAGTGAGAGAGAAAGAGAGATACGGAACGTAGTAGTGGCGATACATAAATAAAAACGAAAAGATAAACACAAGAGAAAAAAAAAAAAGAGGGAGGAAATAAAATAGTGGAGATGGTAATAATAAAACAAGGGGAAAAATTGGCATCGCGGAGAAGTTAACGAAAAGGGTAAAAACAATAGAAAGAGAAATTCGAATCCGTTAAAAGGAAAATATAAAAGCGGAAGAGAGAAGGTCTGACGCCTTTTATTCCTTTCGTTTCCCCACGCGGGACGGGAAGGCGGAGCAGAGCGCAAGGACGAAAGCAAATAAAAAAAACTATCAAGAGCGGGGGAATAAAACTTATTTTTGGGGGAAATTGATGGGACGCGCAGGTCTTGAGCTTTCTCTCTTACGCTGGAGCAAGAGGAGGAAGAGGAGAAGGAAGAGGAGCGGGAGCGGGAGGAGCGGGAACAGGAGCGGCAGCACCAGCACCATCGGGGACAAACCGACTCGGGGAAACGTCTTACAGTCGCGACTCAAATGCGTGGGAAACGAGTTGGTCAAGTAAGGCCCAGACAGGAACATAAGAAAAGAAAAGAATTAAGAAGGCGCTGCCTCCAAAGAAACCGCCGTCATTCTCTGATGGGCCCATACAGCTTCCGCGATTCTCAGACAGTCTTCGGTGAGACGCAGAGAGTACGGGACGAAAAACAAGGACGACGTTTCCGATGACGAAAGCACTCGCAATATTTTATATGTGATTGAATATTCGCGTATTATCTACTCTATTATATACATATATATATATATATATACTCACACACGTACACGTACACGTACACTTACACGTACACACACACGCGTCATTTTTTTTTTTTTTGGTCTAATTTTTTATTTGCGACCTAATCAAACACACACACACACACACACACTCATATACATATATATATATATACATGTGTACATAGATAGATGCGTGTAATCGGGGGAAAACAAAAAAAAAAAAATAACCGCCGGTGACGTCACGATTTTTTCTACTACATAAAAAATAATATTATTATTATAATATATTAATTACTCCTCACGAAAAGTTGCACACGTTTAAAGTGAGATATTGAAAAAAAAAAAAATTTTTTTTTTTGTTTTTATTTAATTTTTATTGTGCGCGAATCACGATACATATTTATATATACATACATAATTTGTAATGTATTTATTTATGTATGAATACATAAAAACGAAACCGTGATTTAACGTAACAACAACAACAAACAACAAACAACGCGTGTGTAAAATTTTTCTTATTTTTGTTTTATCCGGCGCTTTTTTAAATCTCATAAGGTAAGAATTATTTATTATTATCAAAACGTTTCGTTATCATTATCATTTACGGGCGATGTAAATTATCATTATCATTATTATTATTAATATTAATATTATTATTATTATTATTATTATTATGTTCGACGAATTGAAAATTGCGTGAAGTTTTTTTTTTTTGTATTTTTCGCATAGATTTTTTTAATGAATCAAATATGGTGGAATTGATGGTTTGAAATATTATTATTATTATTATTATTATTATTATTATTATTATTATTATTATTATTATTAACAGGAGAAAATCATTGACAAGATAATAATAATAGCAATGATAATAATAATAATAATAATAATAATAATAATTTATAAATTTTCGGTTAAAAAGTAAGAATCGTCCACGTCGCGAAAAATGGCATTTTAAAAAGAAAATTTAATATTATTTATTTATTTTATTAAAATAATTAGGTAGACATTTTGAAAATAAATAAATAAATAAATAAATAATGGTAATAATAATAATAATAATAATAATAATTTTTCTTTGGTTTTTTTTGACTCGTGACCGACGGTTCGCCCGGTAAATGAAAAAATAAAACGAACAAAGTTTAAAAAAATTTATTTATTTATTTATTTATTTACGTATATATTTTATTTTATTTTATTTTATGTATGTAGTTATTTAATAAGTTTGAAAGAAGAGAGAGAGAGAGAGAGAGAGAGAAAGAGAGAGGAATAAGAATATCGTTTAAGTAATATTAAAATTTGAACCCGCGTAAAGAAATAATTATCACGGTCGATTTAAATTTTTCCGATAAGTTGTTTTCCTTTTGAAAATTTTTCATTATTATTATTATTATTATTATTATTTTGGTTTAAGGTTTATGTAGGTTTTTTTAATACTAAATTTAAGGTTTATTTTTTTCAGAGAGAGGGAGAGAAAAGTAAGAAGTATGAAAAATTTATTAAAACAGGTTTGAATTTTTTTTTTATTTTTTTTTTTGCGCGCGCGAGCGAGTGAATGTAACAAAATTTCCAAAAAAAAACTCGTTTTCATCCCTTTTTTCCCCATTTTTTTCCTTCTTCTTCTCCAGAATCCGTTCATCGAAAAAAAAAAAAAATCTGGTTTTAGTAAAATTTAAAAAAAAACTCGTTTATAACGTGATTCGGCCAGGGATGGGGAGCTGAGCAGGGGGAGGGAGGGTACCGTGAAAAATTAAATGCGATTCAACGTTTATTTATTTTAACCGTTTTTTTTTTTTTTTTTAAGGATTCACACGACCTGGAGATTCCAGTCATTTTTAATATATTTGTTTATTATTATTATTATTATTATTATTATTATTATTATTATTATTATTATTATTATTATTATTAATATGCGGTTAATTAACGTTATTGAAAATTTAAAACGGGGAAAACCGGGAAAAGTCGTGTGAACGACGACTAAAATTAAATTAAATATTACCAAGTTTAAAAAAAAAAAAAACGTTTTAATTAATGCCGACGCAGAAAAAAAAGAAAACTATTATTATTATTATTCGCGAGAAAGTCCCTTTTCCCTCCTCCTCCTCCTCCTCCTCTCCCCCGCACACCTCCCCATATCCCTTCCACAGGTAATTTCAAAATTATAATTATTCTTTATGCTCCCCAAAAGTTGATTACTCTGCAATTAACGAATGATTCGATTGAAGAAAATTCTAGAAATGGAAGAAATCTATTCGAGATACGAGAGAGAGAGAAAGAGAGAGAGAGAGGTGAAGGGAAAAGGTTGAGATAATAATAATAATAACAATATTATATATATTAAATTTAAGAAAAAAAAATTATTTTAATCCGACCCTTAAAAGATAAAAAAATTAACTAAGGGTTGAAGGTTTGGTTCTTTAAGGGGGGGGGATGACATTCTTTTCTTCTTATCAATAATAAATTTAATGATAGTGTTTACTACGTTTGATAGGATGAAAACAAAAAATAAATAAGATTGCCTTTGGAAATCCTTTCAGATTTAAAAAAGGAAAAAAGAAAAGGAAAAAAAAAAAGAAAATCAAAATGGAAGAAAGAGGGATGAACGAACGGATGGAATTCATTTTTTTCTTCTTTTTCTTTTTTTAAATAATTAAAGAGTAAAAAAAAAAAAAAAAAGAAAAAAAAAAATGTTTTTCGACGACTAAATCTTTTCCGCTTTTTCAAGCAGAAGAAAAAAATTGTTAACTTCCTTTTTATCCTTACTTCTTCTTTTTTCCCCCTCCCCCTTTCTTCCCTCCACCACCCCATCATTTTCCCTTTTTTTTTTTATAATTCCAGAAAAGTCGATAAGTCTGTGAGGGAGGGAGGGAGTTGTTGAATTTTTTTTCTTTCTTTCTTTTTCTACATCCTTCCCTTATTTTCCTTTGAATTATTATTATTATTTTCTAAATTACGAAGAACCTGAACCTGGTTGCGAAAATCTTTTCGAACCTTTTTTTTTTTTTTTTGGTTCGTGACAATAAATTCTTAGAATAAATTAAAGGTGTTAATTTATTCTAGTGACACTTTGTTTATTTATTTTTTTTTGTTGAGCAGAAGAAAAAATTATTATAAAATATATTTTTTAAAAGACAAATTATTTATTTTTATTTATTTATTTATTTCCGTGCAATAATTAATTAATTAATAAAAAATTAATAGAATAATAATAATAGTACGGGGGTTGCTACCCGCGGGTATGCAGAATACCCGAATTTCAAGGAGTAAATCCTTGAATGTTTGAATGCTGGTGCCCCGTCTCACACGATCAACATGTAATTATCATCATTATTAATATTATTATTATTACTATTATTATTATTGCCATTATAAAATAATTTTTAATTTTATTTTCTACCCCTTTCTTCCCTTGTTACGTTACAAAAATTAAAGAAAATTTCAAAAGGAAAAAAACAGACAAAAATAAAAAGAGAAAAAACGATAAAGAGGGTGCAAGTACGACGGTACGCGCCAAATTATTTTTTTTCATTTTTTTTTCAAAACTTAAAAATTGTCAAAAACAACGGTATTTGTATCCGTAAAACATAATATATAAGGAGGTTCGAAAGAAAAAAAATTTATTTTTTTCTCTTCTCGTTTTTTTCCCCTCCTCATTTAATTTAACATTTCATTTTTTTCCCCATAAGCTAAACATGTGTTCCACGCATTGTAAAAAGACATACTTTTCCCTATGATAAACATGATGAACTAGTAGTTGTAATAAAAAAACTATTTATAATTTTAAATGATTAACAATGCTCATAAGTTAAGAATGAGTTTGCATAATTTTTTTAAAATTTTTTATCAATACTTAATTTTTAATGGGATTACGTGCAAGAAAGGAATATGTGACGAAAATAAAATAAAACGATTTTAATTTTATTTATTTATTTTTTTGATTTGTTAACGAATAATGGACGACATCGAAACATTTATTAAATGATGTATATACATAAAAGTTTCGTTTCTCTTCTTCTTTTTCTCTCTCTCTCTCTCTGTCTCGCTATCTCCTCCTATTATATGGGATCGAACCTGAAAAAAAAAAAAAAATTAAATTAATTAATTTGAGGAAAATTAGCAATAAAAAAAAGGGAGGGGAGGGAAGAGGGGGTTTCTAATCGATTATTTTGATAACTTTCGAGAATGAATACGAATCGGAAAAATAATATTTTTTTTTTTTTTTTTTTTTTTGGTTTCCTTTTTTATTTCTCGTCTTTATTTTCATCGCTACCGTGAAATCGTAGAAAAAAAAAAAAGGAAAAACAAACAAAACAATAAACGGAAATCGATACGACGGAAGTGACGATAACGATCACCTTTCACATATTCTCACAAAACCCATTAGCGTTTCCTGAAATTTTGTCGCCATTTTAATATTATGTGCGTGCGTGTGCGAGTGAGAGAGAGAGAGAGAGAGAGTGAAAGGAAGTCATTGTTGGGAGGAAAAATAATAATAGAAGGATGTGTGTGCGAGAGAGAGAGAGAGAGGTAATGTGAAAAGATTATGATTGTCGCGTGATACAAAATTACTCGTTGTAAAATCGTCGCGAGTTGATTTTTAATTATTTTATTTGTTTTTTTTTTTTTTTTTTGTCATTAAATTAAAGACATTTTAAAAAGTTTTTTAAATGATAACAATTTCCGGTCGAATTAAAAAAAAAAAAACTAAAAAAAAAAAAATAACGTAAAATTAATTTCCAATCCCGGTATATAATCATATGATTAAAACGAAAATTTTTTTTTTTTTTTTTTTTTTTTTTTGGCTATTGCGAATATGGGAGAATCACGTGACAATTAAATAATAATTTCCGATTGGTCGATAAAAAAAAATTTGTTTATATTTTAATCGACCAATGAGAAAAATTTGTAAAATTTCCATTTCTCCTCCCTCTTCGTCCCTCCCTCCTCCTCCTCCCTAAATCATTCGCGGAAAAAAAAAAATTTTTTTATAAATTTAAAGTTTTAGTTAAAAGGGCGGAGAAAAAGAAAATTTTCATTTCTTTTTCGTGCCGTGCGCGAATCGGGGGGAAAAAAGCAAAAAAAAAAAAAATTAAGAAGGTGGGGGTCGAGATTGGATCGGATAGGATGGGGAGCCAATAATCAACGTAATAAGAAATGAAAAAGAAAATGATGATGATGATGATGATGATGATAATGATGATGATGTTAGGGAATCGATTTAAAAAACTTTAATTTTTGTTTTATTCTTATTTCGTTTTGTGATCACGTGATGCGTTTTCTTTTTTTTTCGCCGCCATATTTTTTTTTTTAATTTTACCTTTTTTACGCGCTTTCTCATTTTTACCTTTTCTAACATCTATCAATTACATTAAAATTTCTCTCTCTTTCTCTCTCTCTCTGTCTTTTTCTCTCATTCCCACACATCTTTAACGTGTGTGCGTGTGTGTTCGTGTCTTTTTCCCACCTTTTGTCTAATTTAGAAAACTTTTCGTCGGAAAAGTAAAATTTTAAAACGTTCGAAATGGTTTCCCCCTCCCCCTCCCCCTATCTCTCTTTCTGTCAAAAACGAATTACTTTTTTGGGGAGTTTTTACTTTTTATTTTTTTATTTTTTTCTCCGTGATTAATGACGAAGGAAAAGAATGAAAAGAATGAGATATGATGAGAAAGAGGGAGAGAGAGAGAGAGAGAGATAGAGAAAATGAAGAAAAAGGAAATAAAAACATTCACACACACACACACACACACATTCATACTTAATACTTTTTCTTTATTTTCTCTCTTTTTTCTTTTTCATTTTCTTTTTCTTTCCTTTTCCTTCATCCATTTTCTTTCTTTTTTTCTCTTATTTCTAGTAGATATGCATCAATTACCATAATTAAACGAGATACGCAAACTACTAACGTATCCGGCCTCTTTTTTTTCTACGATTGTTTATGTAAGGAATAACATTTCCTTTTTCTTTTGCACCCTCACCACCACCCCTACCCGTCACCCTTTCTTCCTCTTCACCTCGTCCCTTTCCTTCATCATTTTCCGTTTCTTTCTCTGTTTTTATACGTTTATAGTCTACTCTCTCTCTCTCTCTCTCTCACTCCGTCGTCATCATGATTTACAATTTTAACATTACTGGTTTTACATTTAATTTTCTTTTGGATTTCAGGTATTTGTCAATACGACGACGACGACGATTTATTTATGACAATACAAAAAGGAACAAAATTTGCCTTCGACAGGTACGTTAAAAAAAAAAAAATTAAATCTTTCCACGATTTTAACAACGACAACAACAACAACAACAATGCATGTAAAAAAAAAAAGATTAATTAATAAAAAAAAATAAAAAAATTAAATCAAACAATGCAAATCATTCGAGCAAAACAAAATGGCTGAACAAAAAAAAAAAGGAAAAAAGGAAAAAAAGGAAACGTAATTAACGAATTTTTTTTTTTTTTTTTTTTTTTTTTCATACAAATACAATAATTTTCTTTTCGAACAAAGAAATGGCAAATGAAAGAAGAAAAATGTCTGGTAAAAAGGAGGGGAAAAAAAAAATTGAATGAAGGTTTGGGGGAAGGTAGAAAAAAGAAGATGGCGAAGAAGGGGTAGGTGGGAGTAGAGGAGGAGGAGGAGGAGGAGGAGGACAAAGGAAAGGGAAAAGAAGGAAAAAAATGTTTTTTTTTTTTCCTTTTTCTTTTTTTTTTTTTTAATGCAATTAAGAAATAAAAGAATAAAAAATAATAATAATGATAATAATAATAATAAAATTGAAAAAGATGTTTTCGGAAAAAGAAATAAAAGGAAAACCAAAACTTTTTTTTTTCGTTTTTTTTTAATTAAGAACGAGAGAGAGAGAGAAAACTAAATTAATATTTTTCTTTTCCTTTTCCTCCTTCTTCTTCTTCTTCTTCTACCCCATTTTGAAAAAAAAGAATAATAATAATAATAATAATTGCATTTCTAAAAAATTTTTTTTCGTTAATCTATGTCTAATGACACGCGGGAAATTACAAAAAAAAAAATTAATTTTTCTCGATCATTCGACGAAATATTAATCGATACGTATAAAAAGTATAAACAATGTCGTGTCAATAGAATTATAATATTTCTAAAAAACTCGTTTCGACCACGTTGGTTTTTTTTAAACATCTGGATAACCGTAAAATCTTTAAAAAAAATTGTAATACGAATACCAAATGACCGTAGTGGTAGTAGCAGTAGTAGTTGTAATAGTCGTTTAAATATCGTTTTATTGCGCATGCGCGTATTGAAACAATATCCGTTAATTAAAAAAAAAAAAAAAAAACAAATCTTGCATATGTTTAATTATTGATTTTTGTTTTAAAAATCCCCGTTATTTAAAACTGAATTTGTTTTTGTGGGGTTCGAAAAAAAAAAAAAAATCCCGTTTTTAACCCGAAACTCGTTATTCTTTTCATTATTATTATTATTATTATTATTATTTTTAATTCGTTTCGTTCATCATCATCATCATCACGGTTAAAGCTACTAAATTTTACGATTTAAAAAAAAAAAAAAAAAAAAAAAATCCGCGATATCATCGCAAAGGGTTTTAATTTCTAAAAAATAATAATAATAATAATAATAATAATAAGAACAACGAAAAAAAAAAAAAACTTTCATAAGTGGAGAGAGAGAGAGAGAGAGTAAAAAAAAGAGTGAAACAAAAAATATATATATAAAATTTTTTTTTTTTTTTTTTTTAGCAAAATGGAAAACGTAAAATTAAATGAAGAAATTTTTTGAATTGGTAGATTCCATAAAAGGGGTTTGAAAAACTAGGGGTTGATGCTGCTGTTGTTGTTGTTGTAGTTGAATTCTTCAAACAGACCCCATTAATGGCGTCTCTCTCTTTCTCTCTCTCTCTCTCTCCTTTTCTCTGCTTTTCAAAGCTTCCTACAGCTTCAATAAAGAGGGTGGATTAAAAAAAAAAAAAAAAAAACGAGAAATTTTTTTTTAACGTTAACGTAAATTCAACGTTTTTTAATGGCATTCAACCACCGAAAAATTAAATTTCGAATTTTTTTTTTCGTTTTTCTTTTTCCACCATCATTATTATTATTATTATTATTATTAAAATCGACCGTAACTTTATGACTCGAATCATTTTCTTCCGCGATTTAAACAAAATGGCGGACCCGTACACGTTTTCGCGCGCGCACACACACAC